>NW_028120337.1:0-40118 GCF_965178545.1 Coloeus monedula
ATGGTGTCATTCTCCTTTTTTTTCCATGGATAAAACTCCACGGTGAGCAATCAGAGCAGAAATAGGAAATGCAGGAGTCTTGGATTCCACAGTGGGATTAACTTCCCTTTTCTGCTCTCTTTCAGGACAGGAAAAACCACTGAACTCGCCCCATCTTTGGGACCAAGAGCTTTGGTGCTGGAGTAGGCAAAGCCAGCTAGGGCCCCCCTTGTCCTGCCCATGGTGTGGGTCAGGGACAGGCTCCTCTTCTCCTCTGTGCTGGGATGAACTGCCTAGGGAATGCTATTACTGACAGCCCGGTCCTAGCCCCGGCTACTGGAAATGGGCGGAGGTGAAGAGGCAAGTGCCAGAGTTGCTTGGGGATGATGGAATTGTGGTGTTTGGCTGTGCCCAGAGGGGCAGGTTGGGCATTTCTGTGTGTCTGAGGACCGGTTTGGGTGCTGGGGAGCCCGGGGAGCCGAGCTCTCAGTGCATTCCCAGCTCACCCGGGGGTGGGAGCTGGTGCAGGGCTGGGTGACAGCCTCTGGTCGGGCTCGGGGCAGGCCCTGGCCCCGGCACAGACACGCTGGGGTGCTTTGGGGCCGCTTGGGGAGCAATGGGAAGAAAATGAGGGATGGTGCTGGGCAGAGCGATCGGCCTGTGCTCGTGTCAGCGCAGCCGTGCAGGGCACTGGGATCTGGGTAAAACACCGGCTCTCCTGGTGTTCAGGGATGCAAGGTCTGAGGGACCGGATTTACTTGGGGTTTTCCAGGACAGCAGGAAGAAGAGGAAATGTGGTGCCAGAGGTGCGTCCCATCAGGTTGCAGTTCCCTCTTTCCCATTTCCATTTCCTCCTCAGTGCGGGTGTCCCCTGCAGCCCATGAGCACGTGGCCGGTGACAACTCCCTGTCTGTGGAGGGATTCCTTATGGAACAAGGGCAGATGACACTTGTGTGAGGCTTACGACTGTTAGAATTAGACCAGGATGGGTTTAAGGAAAACTAGAATCGTGTGTTAATCTTACTGGTCAATGAACAAATGGAATCCACACTTCTGTAAGAAAAAATAGAGTGTATGGAGCATATAGAAGAAGCTGGTTTTGCCTGCTGCTGCTGCTTGGCTGTATCATGTAACCCCATTCGAACTCTGCCTTCAAGACAGCTGTGAGACCGTGAAATAAAGAACTTAGCAGAACAGCAGCCTCCTCTGCTCTTTCACCCTGGTCCGAGAAGGAGGGGTACCCTGTCAAAGGCTCAACACTTGCCTTTCTGACTTTGTTTCTAAATTTCTACCTTTCTAATTTTGTTTGTTTCTAATTTTTTTGTTTGTTTGTTTCTAACTTTGTTTGTTTTCAACTTTCTCCCTTTAGAAATTTGTTTGTTTCTTGTATTTTACCTCTTTGTTTGTTTCTAAATTTCTGCCGTTGTAACTTTGTTTCTAACTTTCTACTTTTAAAATTTCATTTGTTTTTAACTTTTTACCATTCCTCCCAGCGAGGGCTGTGTGCAGAATACTAAAACCTGTTAAGTTCTTCACTTTTACGTCTATAGGCAAATGCTACTGATTTAGATGTAAATTCATTTTGAAATAAGCCAGCCCTCTCTGTCTACTCTGTCGCATACAGCAATATAAGAAGCTGGGAATAGAGATCCGCAGGTGTTGAGAATAAGGAGCCGGCGTTTTTCTGTAGGAAGGAAAGCAGCAAGCGCCTGGCCCCAGGAGCCGAGACGCTCGGGCTGCAGGAGCTGCAGAGCGCCCGGAGCCGGCTTTTCCCTGTGCTCTGTGCCTGCCCCCGGGCTGAGCTGGGCGGCGCTGCTGCCGCCTGGTGGCGAGAGCGCGGCACTGCCGCCCCCGACACGGCGCCCCGGCGCTGCTGCCGCCCGGTGCCGGCTGAGCCGAGAGGGCGGCGGCCTCGGTGGCTGCCGAGCGTGGCAAGGAGCGGGAGCGAGCGGGGCCGGGTCTGTCAGCGGAGGGGAGGGGCGAAGGGCGGTTCGGAGCGCCAAGGGACACGGCCGTGCACGAGCGGGGCCACAGCTATGGAAAGGGCCGGGCGCCGTGCGGGGCGGTGACCGCGGGGAATGACAGCGCGGGGGGCGGCCCGGCGGGGCCGGTTTTGCCGGGCAGCAGAGGCGCGGTCGCAGCGCGACCCGGGCGGGAGGCACCGGGCGGGCACGGTCGGAATAGAGCCGCCCGCGTGTCGCTCTCAAGGAGGCGGCTCGGAAAGGAAGGCGCAGTTCCGCGCTCTCGGGACGGCGTTAAGTGACGTTTTTATTAGAATAGTATAGTTTTTATTTTATTTTATTATTTTATTATCTGCCAGGACCTTGCAGAGGGTGGTTTACACTTCCGCCACACTCAAGATGGCGGACGCAGTAGGCCCCCTGCGAGAGGTGTCCCTGCCGATGCCTGCCGCCGGTCGCGGAGCCGTCGGCCGCCTCCGGCGCGGCTGACCCCGCCAGCCGTGTCCTCGCACCGGGAAGCACGGCGGAAAATCGCGCGGAAAGCGCGGGGCCGGCGTCGGAGTCCGGGCCGGATTCAGGCAGCCGACTAGACAGAAGCCCTTGTGAGGGGCGGCGGGGGCCCTAAGTGTACCACACTAAAGATGGCGGCTCGACCGGAAGTGGCTTCTGCCAGCACCCAAGATGGCGGCGAAGGGCGGAAGTGTCGTCACTGCCACACTAAAGATGGCGGTCGTGTGCACTGTTTTCTGACCTTCTCAATATGGCGGAAGGGAAGGCCCCCCCCCCCCCCCCCCAAGCTGCGTCTATTCGGCTGCCTGAACGCGACGCCGACGCCGACGTCAGCCCAGCGCTTGCGCGCAATTTTCTGAGGCGTTTCCCGCTACGCGGACACCGACTGTGGGGTCAGCGGCGCCTGGGGCAGGCGGGAGCATTCAGGCAGTCGAATAGACGGAGCGGGGGGGGGGGGGGGGGGTCCTTCCGGCCGCCATCTTGAGAAGGTCGAATAGCCACATCGGTGCCGTATCGGTGACTTCCGCCCTTCTTCGCCAGGAGCGCCAATGGCGGGGAGCCCGGGGAGCAGCGCTGCCGGGCCGGGGGCACCGGGGCGGGTGCTCCGGGCTCGGAGGTGAGCGGGGAACGGGGACAGCCCCGAGCGGACGGTGGGGGCCGCGGGGGATCGGTATTCCGGCCCAGGGATGAGTGTTCCGGCACAGGGGTGGCTGTCCCGGCACAGGGATGCGTTCCTGGACTGTCTAATAATATTATTTAACGATCGTGCAAGGAGATCTGTATAAAAAAATCCTCCGTGGTCATCCTTCTCCCACAGCCCCGCTGTGTTTTCAGGATCTTGGGGGAAGAGTTTGGGTCTGAACAAGGCTCTCGGGCACAGGGTGGGATTCTTGGGGTGCAGGGCCAGGATTTGGACTCGATGCTCCCTGTGGGTCCCTTGCAGCCCAGGAAATGCTGCGATCCTGTGCCTCTGAGGGTGAAATAAAGGGCAGCGGTGGGGTTTGTGCCCGCTGTATTCACGGCCCCGCCGGCTCAGGGCGGGTTAAAGGCGCAGCTGCCCCGAGACAGCGGGACCGGCCGGGGCTGCTCGCTCCCGGTGCTGCCGCCTCGTGGGGAGAGCCCGGCACTGCAGCCCGCGCAGGCGCTGGACCACGGGATGGGCGTGGAACAGCAGCGCAGGGGATGCTGAGGCAGCCCAGGGAATGCTGCGGTCCCAGGGAAGGCTGAGGCGTCCCCTGCCCGGGGCACTCGGCAGCAAACCCCTGATGTTGAGCAGAAAAAGGAAAGTTCTGGGTTAGTGGGAGGAGGTTTCTGGAATGGAGCTGGGACAGGTGCTGATCCACGCATGGAATCACGGGCTGGTTTGGCTTGGAAGGGACCACCAGGATCATTTACACTCTGTTTGTTGTCTGATTGCACAGCGAAGAACATCCAGAACTGCCACCTCACCCTCACGGACAGCAGGAATGTCTTCCATAGCTCTTGTTTTGGAATGGGAATGGCTGTTGGGAGCTCTGGCAGGACCAGGTAAGAAGAGAAATGGGATCATTGTGGCTGCTGCTGGAGGTGGTTTTCTGCTTTCCGGCTGTTCTTCTCATTGATCCTTTCACAGCAGTGTTCTAGGGCACATTTGAGGGTAATTCCAGGAATTTGAAACCAGATAAAAACTGGTGGGGCAAAAATGTGAACACAATCCATTTCTGGTAGTTCCAAGCTTCTCCCACAACACCGTTCCAGGGGAAAGCTGATAAAAGGGTAAAGATGCAGAGGAACAAGTGCTGTAAAGCCCCCTGGCGCTCTGAGAGAGCAAACCTTCCAGTAGTCCCAGCAGATCTCTTGGAGAAAGTGTGGGATCGCAAGGTTTTCCAGGAAAGCAAAACAAGGGTGGAGATGAGGGAATAGGCTTCCAGTTCTTCCTTTAGCTGAAAGCCTGGGGGAATTGAGAGGGGCCACAAGAACTGTTTGTGTAGGCAAATGGGAGTTTGGGGTCTGAATCTGAGTTTCCCTCTGGGGCATTTTTGAGGGAAAAGCTGAGGTGCTGTTTAAGGGAGAGAATGGACATTTTTGGGGTGGAAAAAGTTGAATCAATATTGTAGAGGAAGTAAAACGCTGGGGGTAAAAGTGGATGCAATGTGGAGGGGACAGATTGAATATTTTGGAGGCAAAATGGGGAACTGAGTAGTGGAGAGATGGGGAACATTTTGGAGGCAACACTTGACAAACTCTCTGGGGTGGAGAACGACCACATTGAGGGAAAAATGAGGTGATGAGCAGTGGGCACGTAGGGAAGGTCGTGGGGGTAAATCTTGAGAAAAGCCCCGTGGTATTCAAGAAATCCTTGGTAGCAGGACTGAGGAATTCAGTGGTGGAAAAATAGGGGAATTTTGCGGGGGTAAAACTTTAAAAGATCTAAGAGTTGAGAGTGTGTGTTTTTAGGTAGAAAGGATGTCTTGTTGAAGTTGGGCGTCTGGATTGTGGCATTTATGGATCCAGAAAGTAGAAGATAAAGGAGACTCCCAAAGCCTCGGTAGCTGTGTTAAGAAATCCGTCCCAGGGAAGAAAGGTACCTAAACCTCCTAGAAGTAGGGACTAATTAGCATGGGAAGGGGAAAACCCACCCCCAGTGGGAGAGAGCACGCCGGGTAAGGGAAGAGAAGGATGCCCTTAAGAAGAAGTAGGGAAGGTGAATTTCTCGGCTTGCTGAAATGTATCAAAAAGTTTGGAATCTGGGTCTGTGTGGAGGCCGGGATTTTCTCAGCCATATGCAGAGCCCAGCACTAGGAATAAAGGAATTCCAGGCTTTACAATGCCAAAAATGCAGTACCAGAGAGTTCTGTTATCCCGAGGACTTGGGGGATACTTGGCAAAAATTTCCGGGGGCCCAGGCTGGACCGAGCTTTTAACGCTCCCCGGATTCACGGGATCGGGGATTCCAGCGTGCCCTGCACGGGTTTTTTCAGGGAAGTCCCAAATCCTTCGTGTGAGCACGAAGCAGAATCCCCTGGGAGCTGTGAAGGCAACAGGATATTTCTTGGGAATTTTGAAGGGTTGGGTGAGTCCTCAGTGTTAGGTTGGAATGAACGCAAATTGTCCGGGAGTTGCTGGTTTGGGGATGGCCGGGTCTGGGTTTGGATTTGTGGGCACCGAGTGTTCCTTGTGTCAGCTTTAGGTCTTCTGGATTGGTGGGAATTGTCAGAGAAAAGAGAAGGCAATTGAAATGCGGAGCTCCATTCCCGGAGAAATGGTCAGGATGGGAGCGGGAAGGCTGTGGAGCTGCTGGGAGCTCGTGGAGAACGAAAGGATCTGAGGCCTGGAGGCAAAAGCTGTGGAACAAAGCCTGAAAAGGGTGTGGGGTGGGGCGGGAGGGGGAGGAGGGCACCGTGGTGGGGGGAAAGAGGGAAAGGATCCCTGCTCCGGGAATCCAGCAGGGACCAGGAGAGGATCATTTTCCATCCACTGCTCTCAGTGGAATCCTAATAAGGACGGTGGAAGGGAAGTGATTCGTTTGTTCTTAGGTTTGGAATGAAAGGTGCTCTTGCAGAGGGAACTATTGACCTGTTAAAATTCTGTTGGATACAGGAAAAGAGGGAGGAAGCAAGCAGCTGGGGAATGAAGGGGTGGATTTTTTGGTGGATACAGGGAAAGAGACGGGAAGGGGCTCTCAAGTAGAATACACCTCATGGGCAGCACCAGGAGAAGCCTCAAGTGCCCTTTTTTTCCAAGCTCTGACATTCCAGAGGAGTAAGCAGTGGTCAGCCCATCACTTTCTGTATTCCTTGGATGCCCAGTGCTTTGTTGGGAAGAGATAATATTTGGAAATGAACAAATCCGGGGATGTAATTTCCTGATAGTAAAGCCCCAGAGAGCCTGGTTTTGATATCCTTCCAGCACCCAAACGCAGCAGAGGGAATCCTGGCGGAGCTGGAAAACGCTGTCGCTCCGTCGGTGGAATTCCTGGGAACTGGAAAGCAGCAGAAGCAGCAAGAACAGAGTTGGAAGCAGGCTCCAGCCGGGTAAGGCAGACACCAAATCCTTTGGAACTGGGCAGGGGTGGGAAGAATGAATTCTTACATTTGTAGCCCAGGGATTCCTGAGCAGGATCCCGGCAGGGAAGACTGCAGGGATCAGGCTGGGGCCTGATCGCAGCTGGGGGCAGCGAGCCTTGGAATTGGCTGAAGGGAAGAAAGAGGGATCCTTTGAGCACAAGGATCAGGTGTCAAATGCGGAGATGGCATCAGACAATTCCTCGGGAGGGTTTAGTTCCTGGGCCAAATCGATCTGCTGCCTTGTGAAGGAGCTCAGAGACCTGGGAAGAGCCCAAGCAACGCAGGGAATGCACCGGCAGATAAAAGTGCCGGGGAACGGTGGGGAAAAGCATCCGAACAGGGGGCCTCGTTTTGTACAGGGACGGTACAAAAAATTGTCCGAAAGAATAGGAATGGAATGGGATTTTACGTATTCCTCGGAGGCCACAATCCAGTGGGAAGGCTGAGAGAAAGAAACAAGGCCTAAAAAGGCAGATGAGCCAAATCTGCCCAAAGCCTCCAATGGCCACATTCCCTGGCATTGCTGAGGACTTCAGCCAAGCTCCAAGCAAAAGGTGAGCCCCTGATTTTGGTGCCAAGGGAAACTCCAAGTTAAGAATGATCCAAATATGAAGCGCTTCTCACAAAACTCAGCTTTGCAAACCTTTCTTTGGGCTAAAAAAGAAAAGATGGGAATGCCCTTGGCAGAAAAGCAGCTGTGAGGCACAGCAGGCTTCAAATGCCTGTCAGCAGGAGCTCCAGGAGAAACGGCTGCTGGCTCCGGGCATCCTGGGCTTTCCAGGCAGGTTTTGTAGCAGATTGCAAGGCAGTTTTCCTGCCTCTGGGGGGTGGCACCTGCATCCCGCTGGAAAGGGAAAATGTGGAGAGAGGGGCAAGCGGGAAGACGGTTGCTGATGTGTGTCCTTGGATCGCAGTTCCTCCCGGTGAGTCTGTGCTGCTGGAAGTTTGAAGGAGATCAGTCCTGGAGTACGTGTGGGTTCACCTGTGGGGTTTGGGAGCGACGCTGGCCATGAAATTCCAGGGATGTTCCCTTTGCTGGAGTGAGAAGCAGTGGAAGCACTTTGCTGTCTGCTTCTTCATCGCCTGCGCCTCGGTCCCCTGGGGCTCCAGGTAATCCCCTCTCACCTTTGCTTTTCCAAGGGTCTCTAAATGAGGGCTTGAGCTTTGGTGTAGCTCCCTTTACAGGGAAGATCTGTTCCAGGAAAGGTCTCCTGGTCTGGACCGATGGCGTTGCAGGAAGAGCAGGAAACCCCGCAGCTCCTGTGGCTCCCTCATCCGATTTGCCTGCAGGCAGCAGCAAGGATCATTCCCAAGTGTCATGCCCTGGCTCCGTGACTCGGTGAGGTTGTGTTCCCCCAAAGGCCAGGGGCCGCTTTGTTTTGCGGCTCACGAAAGTCCAGCTCGGTGGTGCTGGGTTTGGTTTTTGTGTGTAATGAAGGCACTGAAAAATTCCCCTCCTTCACTGGCACAGCCCTGGAGTGGGAGCAGATTCCCCTTATCCCGCAGTTATCCCGCTCCTGCCCTGGATCCCTGCGGTGCCGTGTGTTCTCCAAGCTCACAGCACTGCTGGCTCTAAACAAGAAAAACAATCCCTGTTCCTTCTCTTCTCCGTCCTTGATGTTCCCAGGCCCTGCATCTCCCTGGCTATTCCCTGTGGGAGTCTTCATCTCCATCCCACCTTATCCCGATCAGGTAAGGGTCTGAGATGTGTTTAGCAGCAAATGCATTCCTGTGAAGAAAGCCAAGAGCAAAGAGCATCCAGATGCAGAGAAGTCTTTAGAAAAGCGTTCCAGACGTGCAAATGAGGGATGTGTCTTCCTGCATCTCCTGTTGTTTTTCTCTGTCACGTTTTGGAAGGGTTTCTCTCAGTGATTTCCTGCAGTCCAGGTGCGTCCCTTCTTTTGTCCAAATCCAGTGCCAGAGGATCGAACAACTGACGAGTGGGGCCTGGGATGAAAACGGTTCTCCTAAAATGAGGGAAACAATGCTAGAAGAGAAATGAGCATCCTTTTAATGCCTGGAATAAAAATGCTGGAAAAGGGCACTTTTTATTTGCTATGGTGTCATTCTCCTTTTTTTTTCCATAGCTAAAACTCCACGGTGAGCAATCAGAGCAGAAATAGGAAATGCAGGAGTCTTGGATTCCACAGTGGGATTAACTTCCCTTTTCTGCTCTCTTTCAGGACAGGAAAAACCACTGAACTCGCCCCATCTTTGGGACCAAGAGCTTTGGTGCTGGAGTAGGCAAAGCCAGCTAGGGCCCCCCTTGTCCTGCCCATGGTGTGGGTCAGGGACAGGCTCCTCTTCTCCTCTGCGCTGGGATGAACTGCCTAGGGAATGCTATTACTGACAGCCCGGTCCTAGCCCCGGCTACTGGAAATGGGCGGAGGTGAAGAGGCAAGTGCCAGAGTTGCTTGGGGATGATGGAATTGTGGTGTTTGGCTGTGCCCAGAGGGGCAGGTTGGGCATTTCTGTGTGTCTGAGGACCGGTTTGGGTGCTGGGGAGCCCGGGGAGCCGAGCTCTCAGTGCATTCCCAGCTCACCCGGGGGTGGGAGCTGGTGCAGGGCTCTGGTCGGGCTCGGGGCAGGCCCTGGCCCCGGCACAGACACGCTGGGGTGGTTTGGGGCCGCTTGGGGAGCCGTGGGAGGAGAATGAGGGATGGTGCTGGGCAGAGCGATCGGCCTGTGCTCGTGTCAGCGCAGCCGTGCAGGGCACTGGGATCTGGGTAAAACACCGGCTCTCCTGGTGTTCAGGGAAGCAAGGTCTGTATTTATCCATACATATTTATCCCTACATATTTATCCCTATATTTATCCATGGATTATCCATATATGTTTATCCATATACATTTATCCATATTTTTATCCACGTATTTACCCATGAATTTATCCCTATATTTACCCATGTATTTACCCAGGTATTTTATGAACACTCAAGTGCCATATCCATGTATTTTATGAGCACTTCCAGGGTTGGTGACTCCACCACTGCCCTGGGCAGCTGTTCCAGCGCTGGACAACCCTTCCCATGCTGGGCCAGGAGATGGATTCTGGAAATGCAGACTCCGAGGAGCAGGGGATTAAGGCAGCATTGGATTCCTTTATTCTCCCAGAAGGATAAAGGAGATTTATCCCCAGACGAACCAGAGGTGTTCACACTGAGGTCATTAGTGGGATTTCTTCCTTACTCCCACAAATACCCACTGGGGTGACAGAGTTCCCTACAAGGGCGGTGTTGGAAGGAGCTGCTGGAATGTTTTGCTGTTTATTGGGATCCACAGGATGTTTGGTGTCTCTCAGAGCTGTTCCAGGCTTTCCACAGACCCAAACGCTCCTCACACTTCTCCTCAGAGTAGAGAGGTTTCCCAGAGTGCTGGTTTTTAATTTCAGATGCTGGGATAACGACACGGCTTCAGGAGGCAGGAGACTCATTGTGCTGTGCCTCAGTCCAGGCAGGGACAACCCCCAGCTAATAAAAACCTCTTTAAAGCACAAAAAGTCCCATTAAACTGATATTATAAAGGCTGCAAATTGAAGCAGGCCTCAATCAGAAAGCAGCAGAATTTAATTCCCCCCCCTTGCCCATTTGCATGATGATCTCCTTCCTAATTGCCCATCTACGCTTTTCCCACAGAAGTGCTGTCCCGAGGTTGGAGATGGTTCCAGCTTTATGGAGCTTTGATCTTTATCTGGTTTTACTTTTTACAGGGCACAGAACCCGAGAGTGGCAGCTGCTTTCCTCTTGTTCCTCCTGTGGCAGTGAACTGCTCTTCCCAAGGACGGCTGCAGGAATTCTCAGGCAGCATAACATATGGAATGCCAGGCACGCTACAGAATTCCAGTGGGAGCAGCAGGAACTTCTGTTCTTTACTGGCAGGGCTGTGCCATGAAGGGGAGCTCGGAGATATTGGTCAGCTCAGGGAATGAGCCTGGCTCATGGTAAGGAAATTCACTGTGCAGTTACTTCGGGCCCTTCTCCTCCTTCTCCTCCTTCTCCTCCTTCTCCTCCTCCTTCTCCTTCTCCTCCTCCTTCTCCTCCTCCTTCTCCTCCTCCTTCTCCTTCTCCTCCTCCTTCTCCTTCTCCTTCTCCTTCTCCTTCTCCTTCTCCTTCTCCTTCTCCTTCTCCTTCTCCTTCTCCTTCTCCTTCTCCTTCTCCTTCTCCTTCTCCTTCTCCTTCTCCTTCTCCTTCTCCCTCTCTTCCCAACACCAGTTCCAGACCTCAGTATAATCCATGTTCCCACAGCCTGACCTTGCAGTTTTCCCAGTTTAGCAGCCCCAGCCACACTTGCAGCCTCTCTGTCTGGACTTTGTCTTGCTGAAATCTCTTTTTGTTGATCCTTTGCTGCCTCACCTTTTATCCAGCAATAACGTGCAGTGGGTGGAAGCTTCTCAGAATTCCCTCCCTGTTCCACTGGAAACATTCCCAAGTGGAAGCAGCTGCACTGCCCATCAGCACTTGCCTGCTTTTAGGGGTGGTTGAGGCATGAAGGATGCAACAAATGGAGTTGGCTCCAAGGGGATGAAATGCTCCCCCTGAGGCTGCTCAGAGAGCTGGAGCTGAGGAATCCGGGTGGGAATCACTCCAAGAAAAAGGAAGGAAAAGAGAGCAGAGGAACAGGGATGCAATTCCAACCTCTCCAAGGACTGGGATGGGCACATTCACCATCACCATTTAATCTAGACACGATTTCTTCTTTGCCTCTGGCTGCCAGGAGCAGGATGAGCAGTTTAATGAGTTTAAATAGTGAATAGTTTAATTAGCTGGAAGAGACTGGATCAATAGCTGCTTAAACAAACAACTGGATCCCTGTTTCCAAGCTTGGATGTAGTTTTGGAAGGTTCCTGGCAGTTTGGCAGGGATTAGTGATGCTGAGAATGTGCTTTTTTGTGGGTTTGGGGCTTTTACTCCTGTTCACGTGGCTGCTCTTTTTCTTGTTGAGTGGAAAACAGGAGGGAAAGAGCAACGACGGAAGGAATTCCACTCTTGCTGCTTCAAGGGATGGATCAGGAAGGGAACAGGCTGCAGGGAATTTGGAGTGCAAACTGAGATCTCTCCGATATTTTCGGCTCAGTCAGTCCATCAGTGCTTGGTAGCTGTTTAGGCCACGTGCAAGGTGAATGATGGTGCACATGGCAGAGCTGCTGGTGGCTCCTTCCCCTGCCCGGCTGTCAGTCACCCTGCAGGGTGCTGGAGCAGCGTGCCAGAGGCCGTGGATCCTATGGATCCCATGGATCCCAGGGGCGTGATCAGGAGCCTGGGCCTGCTGGCCACTCCTTGCTCTCTCTTACCCTGATTTTTCAGCTCTGCAGCGAATCCAGCTTGAGTTTTTCAACCCCCTAGAAACCCAGGGACCTTTCATGTCTGTTCTCAGATCTGGGATTTAAATCCAGCCCTTATCAAAGCACCCCGTGACCAGGCAGGCCCTGAATCCCAGCAGGGATCTGATAAAGAGGGACCTGACATCCTAAAGAAACCCTTTGAAATCCTGCTGGGATTGATTTGTATCCATAATGGAGCCCCGAGCTCTCTGCCAGGGAGAGATGAAGCTGCTCCTTTGCTTTATTATCCTCAGGCCCATCCCAGCTTTGAGGGAAATTCAGTCCCTCTTCAAGCCCCAAAATCATGGAAAAGCTCCTTTGTATCCTCTCCACAGCCCCTACGTGGATTAATCAACTTTTTATTTGATATGGTGTCATTCTCCTTTTTTTTCCATGGATAAAACTCCACGGTGAGCAATCAGAGCAGAAATAGGAAATGCAGGAGTCTTGGATTCCACAGTGGGATTAACTTCCCTTTTCTGCTCTCTTTCAGGACAGGAAAAACCACTGAACTCGCCCCATCTTTGGGACCAAGAGCTTTGGTGCTGGAGTAGGCAAAGCCAGCTAGGGCCCCCCTTGTCCTGCCCATGGTGTGGGTCAGGGACAGGCTCCTCTTCTCCTCTGCGCTGGGATGAACTGCCTAGGGAATGCTATTACTGACAGCCCGGTCCTAGCCCCGGCTACTGGAAATGGGCGGAGGTGAAGAGGCAAGTGCCAGAGTTGCTTGGGGATGATGGAATTGTGGTGTTTGGCTGTGCCCAGAGGGGCAGGTTGGGCATTTCTGTGTGTCTGAGGACCGGTTTGGGTGCTGGGGAGCCCGGGGAGCCGAGCTCTCAGTGCATTCCCAGCTCACCCGGGGGTGGGAGCTGGTGCAGGGCTCTGGTCGGGCTCGGGGCAGGCCCTGGCCCCGGCACAGACACGCTGGGGTGGTTTGGGGCCGCTTGGGGAGCCGTGGGAGGAGAATGAGGGATGGTGCTGGGCAGAGCGATCGGCCTGTGCTCGTGTCAGCGCAGCCGTGCAGGGCACTGGGATCTGGGTAAAACACCGGCTCTCCTGGTGTTCAGGGAAGCAAGGTCTGTATTTATCCCTACATATTTATCCCTATATTTATCCATGGATTATCCATATATGTTTATCCATATACATTTATCCATATTTTTATCCACGTATTTACCCATGAATTTATCCCTATATTTACCCATGTATTTACCCAGGTATTTTATGAACACTCAAGTGCCATATCCATGTATTTTATGAGCACTTCCAGGGTTGGTGACTCCACCACTGCCCTGGGCAGCTGTTCCAGCGCTGGACAACCCTTCCCATGCTGGGCCAGGAGATGGATTCTGGAAATGCAGACTCCGAGGAGCAGGGGATTAAGGCAGCATTGGATTCCTTTATTCTCCCAGAAGGATAAAGGAGATTTATCCCCAGACGAACCAGAGGTGTTCACACTGAGGTCATTAGTGGGATTTCTTCCTTACTCCCACAAATACCCACTGGGGTGACAGAGTTCCCTACAAGGGCGGTGTTGGAAGGAGCTGCTGGAATGTTTTGCTGTTTATTGGGATCCACAGGATGTTTGGTGTCTCTCAGAGCTGTTCCAGGCTTTCCACAGACCCAAACGCTCCTCACACTTCTCCTCAGAGTAGAGAGGTTTCCCAGAGTGCTGGTTTTTAATTTCAGATGCTGGGATAACGACACGGCTTCAGGAGGCAGGAGACTCATTGTGCTGTGCCTCAGTCCAGGCAGGGACAACCCCCAGCTAATAAAAACCTCTTTAAAGCACAAAAAGTCCCATTAAACTGATATTATAAAGGCTGCAAATTGAAGCAGGCCTCAATCAGAAAGCAGCAGAATTTAATTCCCCCCCCTTGCCCATTTGCATGATGATCTCCTTCCTAATTGCCCATCTACGCTTTTCCCACAGAAGTGCTGTCCCGAGGTTGGAGATGGTTCCAGCTTTATGGAGCTTTGATCTTTATCTGGTTTTACTTTTTACAGGGCACAGAACCCGAGAGTGGCAGCTGCTTTCCTCTTGTTCCTCCTGTGGCAGTGAACTGCTCTTCCCGAGGACGGCTGCAGGAATTCTCAGGCAGCATAACGTATGGAATGCCAGGCACGCTACAGAATTCCAGTGGGAGCAGCAGGAACTTCTGTTCTTTACTGGCAGGGCTGTGCCATGAAGGGGAGCTCGGAGATATTGGTCAGCTCAGGGAATGAGCCTGGCTCATGGTAAGGAAATTCACTGTGCAGTTACTTCAGGCCGTTCTCCTCCTTCTCCTCCTTCTCCTCCTTCTCCTCCTTCTCCTCCTTCTCCTCCTTCTCCTTCTCCTTCTCCTTCTCCTTCTCCTTCTCCTTCTCCTTCTCCTTCTCCTTCTCCTTCTCCCTCTCTTCCCAACACCAGTTCCAGACCTCAGTATAATCCATGTTCCCACAGCCTGACCTTGCAGTTTTCCCAGTTTAGCAGCCCCAGCCACACTTGCAGCCTCTCTGTCTGGACTTTGTCTTGCTGAAATCTCCCTTTGTTGATCCTTTGCTGCCTCACCTTTTATCCAGCAATAACGTGCAGTGGGTGGAAGCTTCTCAGAATTCCCTCCCTGTTCCACTGGAAACATTCCCAAGTGGAAGCAGCTGCACTGCCCATCAGCACTTGCCTGCTTTTAGGGGTGGTTGAGGCATGAAGGATGCAACAAATGGAGTTGGCTCCAAGGGGATGAAATGCTCCCCCTGAGGCTGCTCAGAGAGCTGGAGCTGAGGAATCCGGGTGGGAATCACTCCAAGAAAAAGGAAGGAAAAGAGAGCAGAGGAACAGGGATGCAATTCCAACCTCTCCAAGGACTGGGATGGGCACATTCACCATCACCATTTAATCTAGACACGATTTCTTCTTTGCCTCTGGCTGCCAGGAGCAGGATGAGCAGTTTAATGAGTTTAAATAGTGAATAGTTTAATTAGCTGGAAGAGACTGGATCAATAGCTGCTTAAACAAACAACTGGATCCCTGTTTCCAAGCTTGGATGTAGTTTTGGAAGGTTCCTGGCAGTTTGGCAGGGATTAGTGATGCTGAGAATGTGCTTTTTTGTGGGTTTGGGGCTTTTACTCCTGTTCACGTGGCTGCTCTTTTTCTTGTTGAGTGGAAAACAGGAGGGAAAGAGCAACGACGGAAGGAATTCCACTCTTGCTGCTTCAAGGGATGGATCAGGAAGGGAACAGGCTGCAGGGAATTTGGAGTGCAAACTGAGATCTCTCCGATATTTTCGGCTCAGTCAGTCCATCAGTGCTTGGTAGCTGTTTAGGCCACGTGCAAGGTGAATGATGGTGCACATGGCAGAGCTGCTGGTGGCTCCTTCCCCTGCCCGGCTGTCAGTCACCCTGCAGGGTGCTGGAGCAGCGTGCCAGAGGCCGTGGATCCTATGGATCCCATGGATCCCAGGGGCGTGATCAGGAGCCTGGGCCTGCTGGCCACTCCTTGCTCTCTCTTACCCTGATTTTTCAGCTCTGCAGCGAATCCAGCTTGAGTTTTTCAACCCCCTAGAAACCCAGGGACCTTTCATGTCTGTTCTCAGATCTGGGATTTAAATCCAGCCCTTATCAAAGCACCCCGTGACCAGGCAGGCCCTGAATCCCAGCAGGGATCTGATAAAGAGGGACCTGACATCCTAAAGAAACCCTTTGAAATCCTGCTGGGATTGATTTGTATCCATAATGGAGCCCCGAGCTCTCTGCCAGGGAGAGATGAAGCTGCTCCTTTGCTTTATTATCCTCAGGCCCATCCCAGCTTTGAGGGAAATTCAGTCCCTCTTCAAGCCCCAAAATCATGGAAAAGCTCCTTTGTATCCTCTCCACAGCCCCTACGTGGATTAATCAACTTTTTATTTGATATGGTGTCATTCTCCTTTTTTTTCCATGGCTAAAACTCCACGGTGAGCAATCAGAGCAGAAATAGGAAATGCAGGAGTCTTGGATTCCACAGTGGGATTAACTTCCCTTTTCTGCTCTCTTTCAGGACAGGAAAAACCACTGAACTCGCCCCATCTTTGGGACCAAGAGCTTTGGTGCTGGAGTAGGCAAAGCCAGCTAGGGCCCCCCTTGTCCTGCCCATGGTGTGGGTCAGGGACAGGCTCCTCTTCTCCTCTGTGCTGGGATGAACTGCCTAGGGAATGCTATTACTGACAGCCCGGTCCTAGCCCCGGCTACTGGAAATGGGCGGAGGTGAAGAGGCAAGTGCCAGAGTTGCTTGGGGATGATGGAATTGTGGTGTTTGGCTGTGCCCAGAGGGGCAGGTTGGGCATTTCTGTGTGTCTGAGGACCGGTTTGGGTGCTGGGGAGCCCGGGGAGCCGAGCTCTCAGTGCATTCCCAGCTCACCCGGGGGTGGGAGCTGGTGCAGGGCTGGGTGACAGCCTCTGGTCGGGCTCGGGGCAGGCCCTGGCCCCGGCACAGACACGCTGGGGTGGTTTGGGGCCGCTTGGGGAGCAATGGGAAGAAAATGAGGGATGGTGCTGGGCAGAGCGATCGGCCTGTGCTCGTGTCAGCGCAGCCGTGCAGGGCACTGGGATCTGGGTAAAACACCGGCTCTCCTGGTGTTCAGGGATGCAAGGTCTGAGGGACCGGATTTACTTGGGGTTTTCCAGGACAGCAGGAAGAAGAGGAAATGTGGTGCCAGAGGTGCGTCCCATCAGGTTGCAGTTCCCTCTTTCCCATTTCCATTTCCTCCTCAGTGCGGGTGTCCCCTGCAGCCCATGAGCACGTGGCCGGTGACAACTCCCTGTCTGTGGAGGGATTCCTTATGGAACAAGGGCAGATGACACTTGTGTGAGGCTTACGACTGTTAGAATTAGACCAGGATGGGTTTAAGGAAAACTAGAATCGTGTGTTAATCTTACTGGTCAATGAACAAATGGAATCCACACTTCTGTAAGAAAAAATAGAGTGTATGGAGCATATAGAAGAAGCTGGTTTTGCCTGCTGCTGCTGCTTGGCTGTATCATGTAACCCCATTCGAACTCTGCCTTCAAGACAGCTGTGAGACCGTGAAATAAAGAACTTAGCAGAACAGCAGCCTCCTCTGCTCTTTCACCCTGGTCCGAGAAGGAGGGGTACCCTGTCAAAGGCTCAACACTTGCCTTTCTGACTTTGTTTCTAAATTTCTACCTTTCTAATTTTGTTTGTTTCTAATTTTTTTGTTTGTTTGTTTCTAACTTTGTTTGTTTTCAACTTTCTCCCTTTAGAAATTTGTTTGTTTCTTGTATTTTACCTCTTTGTTTGTTTCTAAATTTCTGCCGTTGTAACTTTGTTTCTAACTTTCTACTTTTAAAATTTCATTTGTTTTTAACTTTTTACCATTCCTCCCAGCGAGGGCTGTGTGCAGAATACTAAAACCTGTTAAGTTCTTCACTTTTACGTCTATAGGCAAATGCTACTGATTTAGATGTAAATTCATTTTGAAATAAGCCAGCCCTCTCTGTCTACTCTGTCGCATACAGCAATATAAGAAGCTGGGAATAGAGATCCGCAGGTGTTGAGAATAAGGAGCCGGCGTTTTTCTGTAGGAAGGAAAGCAGCAAGCGCCTGGCCCCAGGAGCCGAGACGCTCGGGCTGCAGGAGCTGCAGAGCGCCCGGAGCCGGCTTTTCCCTGTGCTCTGTGCCTGCCCCCGGGCTGAGCTGGGCGGCGCTGCTGCCGCCTGGTGGCGAGAGCGCGGCACTGCCGCCCCCGACACGGCGCCCCGGCGCTGCTGCCGCCCGGTGCCGGCTGAGCCGAGAGGGCGGCGGCCTCGGTGGCTGCCGAGCGTGGCAAGGAGCGGGAGCGAGCGGGGCCGGGTCTGTCAGCGGAGGGGAGGGGCGAAGGGCGGTTCGGAGCGCCAAGGGACACGGCCGTGCACGAGCGGGGCCACAGCTATGGAAAGGGCCGGGCGCCGTGCGGGGCGGTGACCGCGGGGAATGACAGCGCGGGGGGCGGCCCGGCGGGGCCGGTTTTGCCGGGCAGCAGAGGCGCGGTCGCAGCGCGACCCGGGCGGGAGGCACCGGGCGGGCACGGTCGGAATAGAGCCGCCCGCGTGTCGCTCTCAAGGAGGCGGCTCGGAAAGGAAGGCGCAGTTCCGCGCTCTCGGGACGGCGTTAAGTGACGTTTTTATTAGAATAGTATAGTATTTATTTTATTTTATTATTTTATTATCTGCCAGGACCTTGCAGAGGGTGGTTTACACTTCCGCCACACTCAAGATGGCGGACGCAGTAGGCCCCCTGCGAGAGGTGTCCCTGCCGATGCCTGCCGCCGGTCGCGGAGCCGTCGGCCGCCTCCGGCGCGGCTGACCCCGCCAGCCGTGTCCTCGCACCGGGAAGCACGGCGGAAAATCGCGCGGAAAGCGCGGGGCCGGCGTCGGAGTCCGGGCCGGATTCAGGCAGCCGACTAGACAGAAGCCCTTGTGAGGGGCGGCGGGGGCCCTAAGTGTACCACACTAAAGATGGCGGCTCGACCGGAAGTGGCTTCTGCCAGCACCCAAGATGGCGGCGAAGGGCGGAAGTGTCGTCACTGCCACACTAAAGATGGCGGTCGTGTGCACTGTTTTCTGACCTTCTCAATATGGCGGAAGGGAAGGCCCCCCCCCCCCCCCCCCCCCAAGCTGCGTCTATTCGGCTGCCTGAACGCGACGCCGACGCCGACGTCAGCCCAGCGCTTGCGCGCAATTTTCTGAGGCGTTTCCCGCTACGCGGACACCGACTGTGGGGTCAGCGGCGCCTGGGGCAGGCGGGAGCATTCAGGCAGTCGAATAGACGGAGCGGGGGGGGGGGGGGGGGTCCTTCCGGCCGCCATCTTGAGAAGGTCGAATAGCCACATCGGTGCCGTATCGGTGACTTCCGCCCTTCTTCGCCAGGAGCGCCAATGGCGGGGAGCCCGGGGAGCAGCGCTGCCGGGCCGGGGGCACCGGGGCGGGTGCTCCGGGCTCGGAGGTGAGCGGGGAACGGGGACAGCCCCGAGCGGACGGTGGGGGCCGCGGGGGATCGGTATTCCGGCCCAGGGATGAGTGTTCCGGCACAGGGGTGGCTGTCCCGGCACAGGGATGCGTTCCTGGACTGTCTAATAATATTATTTAACGATCGTGCAAGGAGATCTGTATAAAAAAATCCTCCGTGGTCATCCTTCTCCCACAGCCCCGCTGTGTTTTCAGGATCTTGGGGGAAGAGTTTGGGTCTGAACAAGGCTCTCGGGCACAGGGTGGGATTCTTGGGGTGCAGGGCCAGGATTTGGACTCGATGCTCCCTGTGGGTCCCTTGCAGCCCAGGAAATGCTGCGATCCTGTGCCTCTGAGGGTGAAATAAAGGGGAGCGGTGGGGTTTGTGCCCGCTGTATTCACGGCCCCGCCGGCTCAGGGCGGGTTAAAGGCGCAGCTGCCCCGAGACAGCGGGACCGGCCGGGGCTGCTCGCTCCCGGTGCTGCCGCCTCGTGGGGAGAGCCCGGCACTGCAGCCCGCGCAGGCGCTGGACCACGGGATGGGCGTGGAACAGCAGCGCAGGGGATGCTGAGGCAGCCCAGGGAATGCTGCGGTCCCAGGGAAGGCTGAGGCGTCCCCTGCCCGGGGCACTCGGCAGCAAACCCCTGATGTTGAGCAGAAAAAGGAAAGTTCTGGGTTAGTGGGAGGAGGTTTCTGGAATGGAGCTGGGACAGGTGCTGATCCACGCATGGAATCACGGGCTGGTTTGGCTTGGAAGGGACCACCAGGATCATTTACACTCTGTTTGTTGTCTGATTGCACAGCGAAGAACATCCAGAACTGCCACCTCACCCTCACGGACAGCAGGAATGTCTTCCATAGCTCTTGTTTTGGAATGGGAATGGCTGTTGGGAGCTCTGGCAGGACCAGGTAAGAAGAGAAATGGGATCATTGTGGCTGCTGCTGGAGGTGGTTTTCTGCTTTCCGGCTGTTCTTCTCATTGATCCTTTCACAGCAGTGTTCTAGGGCACATTTGAGGGTAATTCCAGGAATTTGAAACCAGATGAAAACTGGTGGGGCAAAAATGTGAACACAATCCATTTCTGGTAGTTCCAAGCTTCTCCCACAACACCGTTCCAGGGGAAAGCTGATAAAAGGGTAAAGATGCAGAGGAACAAGTGCTGTAAAGCCCCCTGGCGCTCTGAGAGAGCAAACCTTCCAGTAGTCCCAGCAGATCTCTTGGAGAAAGTGTGGGATCGCAAGGTTTTCCAGGAAAGCAAAACAAGGGTGGAGATGAGGGAATAGGCTTCCAGTTCTTCCTTTAGCTGAAAGCCTGGGGGAATTGAGAGGGGCCACAAGAACTGTTTGTGTAGGCAAATGGGAGTTTGGGGTCTGAATCTGAGTTTCCCTCTGGGGCATTTTTGAGGGAAAAGCTGAGGTGCTGTTTAAGGGAGAGAATGGACATTTTTGGGGTGGAAAAAGTTGAATCAATATTGTAGAGGAAGTAAAACGCTGGGGGTAAAAGTGGATGCAATGTGGAGGGGACAGATTGAATATTTTGGAGGCAAAATGGGGAACTGAGTAGTGGAGAGATGGGGAACATTTTGGAGGCAACACTTGACAAACTCTCTGGGGTGGAGAACGACCACATTGAGGGAAAAATGAGGTGATGAGCAGTGGGCACGTAGGGAAGGTCGTGGGGGTAAATCTTGAGAAAAGCCCCGTGGTATTCAAGAAATCCTTGGTAGCAGGACTGAGGAATTCAGTGGTGGAAAAATAGGGGAATTTTGCGGGGGTAAAACTTTAAAAGATCTAAGAGTTGAGAGTGTGTGTTTTTAGGTAGAAAGGATGTCTTGTTGAAGTTGGGCGTCTGGATTGTGGCATTTATGGATCCAGAAAGTAGAAGATAAAGGAGACTCCCAAAGCCTCGGTAGCTGTGTTAAGAAATCCGTCCCAGGGAAGAAAGGTACCTAAACCTCCTAGAAGTAGGGACTAATTAGCATGGGAAGGGGAAAACCCACCCCCAGTGGGAGAGAGCACGCCGGGTAAGGGAAGAGAAGGATGCCCTTAAGAAGAAGTAGGGAAGGTGAATTTCTCGGCTTGCTGAAATGTATCAAAAAGTTTGGAATCTGGGTCTGTGTGGAGGCCGGGATTTTCTCAGCCATATGCAGAGCCCAGCACTAGGAATAAAGGAATTCCAGGCTTTACAATGCCAAAAATGCAGTACCAGAGAGTTCTGTTATCCCGAGGACTTGGGGGATACTTGGCAAAAATTTCCGGGGGCCCAGGCTGGACCGAGCTTTTAACGCTCCCCGGATTCACGGGATCGGGGATTCCAGCGTGCCCTGCACGGGTTTTTTCAGGGAAGTCCCAAATCCTTCGTGTGAGCACGAAGCAGAATCCCCTGGGAGCTGTGAAGGCAACAGGATATTTCTTGGGAATTTTGAAGGGTTGGGTGAGTCCTCAGTGTTAGGTTGGAATGAACGCAAATTGTCCGGGAGTTGCTGGTTTGGGGATGGCCGGGTCTGGGTTTGGATTTGTGGGCACCGAGTGTTCCTTGTGTCAGCTTTAGGTCTTCTGGATTGGTGGGAATTGTCAGAGAAAAGAGAAGGCAATTGAAATGCGGAGCTCCATTCCCGGAGAAATGGTCAGGATGGGAGCGGGAAGGCTGTGGAGCTGCTGGGAGCTCGTGGAGAACGAAAGGATCTGAGGCCTGGAGGCAAAAGCTGTGGAACAAAGCCTGAAAAGGGTGTGGGGTGGGGCGGGAGGGGGAGGAGGGCACCGTGGTGGGGGGAAAGAGGGAAAGGATCCCTGCTCCGGGAATCCAGCAGGGACCAGGAGAGGATCATTTTCCATCCACTGCTCTCAGTGGAATCCTAATAAGGACGGTGGAAGGGAAGTGATTCGTTTGTTCTTAGGTTTGGAATGAAAGGTGCTCTTGCAGAGGGGACTATTGACCTGTTAAAATTCTGTTGGATACAGGAAAAGAGGGAGGAAGCAAGCAGCTGGGGAATGAAGGGGTGGATTTTTTGGTGGATACAGGGAAAGAGACGGGAAGGGGCTCTCAAGTAGAATACACCTCATGGGCAGCACCAGGAGAAGCCTCAAGTGCCCTTTTTTTCCAAGCTCTGACATTCCAGAGGAGTAAGCAGTGGTCAGCCCATCACTTTCTGTATTCCTTGGATGCCCAGTGCTTTGTTGGGAAGAGATAATATTTGGAAATGAACAAATCCGGGGATGTAATTTCCTGATAGTAAAGCCCCAGAGAGCCTGGTTTTGATATCCTTCCAGCACCCAAACGCAGCAGAGGGAATCCTGGCGGAGCTGGAAAACGCTGTCGCTCCGTCGGTGGAATTCCTGGGAACTGGAAAGCAGCAGAAGCAGCAAGAACAGAGTTGGAAGCAGGCTCCAGCCGGGTAAGGCAGACACCAAATCCTTTGGAACTGGGCAGGGGTGGGAAGAATGAATTCTTACATTTGTAGCCCAGGGATTCCTGAGCAGGATCCCGGCAGGGAAGACTGCAGGGATCAGGCTGGGGCCTGATCGCAGCTGGGGGCAGCGAGCCTTGGAATTGGCTGAAGGGAAGAAAGAGGGATCCTTTGAGCACAAGGATCAGGTGTCAAATGCGGAGATGGCATCAGACAATTCCTCGGGAGGGTTTAGTTCCTGGGCCAAATCGATCTGCTGCCTTGTGAAGGAGCTCAGAGACCTGGGAAGAGCCCAAGCAACGCAGGGAATGCACCGGCAGATAAAAGTGCCGGGGAACGGTGGGGAAAAGCATCCGAACAGGGGGCCTCGTTTTGTACAGGGACGGTACAAAAAATTGTCCGAAAGAATAGGAATGGAATGGGATTTTACGTATTCCTCGGAGGCCACAATCCAGTGGGAAGGCTGAGAGAAAGAAACAAGGCCTAAAAAGGCAGATGAGCCAAATCTGCCCAAAGCCTCCAATGGCCACATTCCCTGGCATTGCTGAGGACTTCAGCCAAGCTCCAAGCAAAAGGTGAGCCCCTGATTTTGGTGCCAAGGGAAACTCCAAGTTAAGAATGATCCAAATATGAAGCGCTTCTCACAAAACTCAGCTTTGCAAACCTTTCTTTGGGCTAAAAAAGAAAAGATGGGAATGCCCTTGGCAGAAAAGCAGCTGTGAGGCACAGCAGGCTTCAAATGCCTGTCAGCAGGAGCTCCAGGAGAAACGGCTGCTGGCTCCGGGCATCCTGGGCTTTCCAGGCAGGTTTTGTAGCAGATTGCAAGGCAGTTTTCCTGCCTCTGGGGGGTGGCACCTGCATCCCGCTGGAAAGGGAAAATGTGGAGAGAGGGGCAAGCGGGAAGACGGTTGCTGATGTGTGTCCTTGGATCGCAGTTCCTCCCGGTGAGTCTGTGCTGCTGGAAGTTTGAAGGAGATCAGTCCTGGAGTACGTGTGGGTTCACCTGTGGGGTTTGGGAGCGACGCTGGCCATGAAATTCCAGGGATGTTCCCTTTGCTGGAGTGAGAAGCAGTGGAAGCACTTTGCTGTCTGCTTCTTCATCGCCTGCGCCTCGGTCCCCTGGGGCTCCAGGTAATCCCCTCTCACCTTTGCTTTTCCAAGGGTCTCTAAATGAGGGCTTGAGCTTTGGTGTAGCTCCCTTTACAGGGAAGATCTGTTCCAGGAAAGGTCTCCTGGTCTGGACCGATGGCGTTGCAGGAAGAGCAGGAAACCCCGCAGCTCCTGTGGCTCCCTCATCCGATTTGCCTGCAGGCAGCAGCAAGGATCATTCCCAAGTGTCATGCCCTGGCTCCGTGACTCGGTGAGGTTGTGTTCCCCCAAAGGCCAGGGGCCGCTTTGTTTTGCGGCTCACGAAAGTCCAGCTCGGTGGTGCTGGGTTTGGTTTTTGTGTGTAATGAAGGCACTGAAAAATTCCCCTCCTTCACTGGCACAGCCCTGGAGTGGGAGCAGATTCCCCTTATCCCGCAGTTATCCCGCTCCTGCCCTGGATCCCTGCGGTGCCGTGTGTTCTCCAAGCTCACAGCACTGCTGGCTCTAAACAAGAAAAACAATCCCTGTTCCTTCTCTTCTCCGTCCTTGATGTTCCCAGGCCCTGCATCTCCCTGGCTATTCCCTGTGGGAGTCTTCATCTCCATCCCACCTTATCCCGATCAGGTAAGGGTCTGAGATGTGTTTAGCAGCAAATGCATTCCTGTGAAGAAAGCCAAGAGCAAAGAGCATCCAGATGCAGAGAAGTCTTTAGAAAAGCGTTCCAGACGTGCAAATGAGGGATGTGTCTTCCTGCATCTCCTGTTGTTTTTCTCTGTCACGTTTTGGAAGGGTTTCTCTCAGTGATTTCCTGCAGTCCAGGTGCGTCCCTTCTTTTGTCCAAATCCAGTGCCAGAGGATTGAACAACTGACGAGTGGGGCCTGGGATGAAAACGGTTCTCCTAAAATGAGGGAAACAATGCTAGAAGAGAAATGAGCATCCTTTTAATGCCTGGAATAAAAATGCTGGAAAAGGGCACTTTTTATTTGATATGGTGTCATTCTCCTTTTTTTTTCCATAGCTAAAACTCCACGGTGAGCAATCAGAGCAGAAATAGGAAATGCAGGAGTCTTGGATTCCACAGTGGGATTAACTTCCCTTTTCTGCTCTCTTTCAGGACAGGAAAAACCACTGAACTCGCCCCATCTTTGGGACCAAGAGCTTTGGTGCTGGAGTAGGCAAAGCCAGCTAGGGCCCCCCTTGTCCTGCCCATGGTGTGGGTCAGGGACAGGCTCCTCTTCTCCTCTGCGCTGGGATGAACTGCCTAGGGAATGCTATTACTGACAGCCCGGTCCTAGCCCCGGCTACTGGAAATGGGCGGAGGTGAAGAGGCAAGTGCCAGAGTTGCTTGGGGATGATGGAATTGTGGTGTTTGGCTGTGCCCAGAGGGGCAGGTTGGGCATTTCTGTGTGTCTGAGGACCGGTTTGGGTGCTGGGGAGCCCGGGGAGCCGAGCTCTCAGTGCATTCCCAGCTCACCCGGGGGTGGGAGCTGGTGCAGGGCTCTGGTCGGGCTCGGGGCAGGCCCTGGCCCCGGCACAGACACGCTGGGGTGGTTTGGGGCCGCTTGGGGAGCCGTGGGAGGAGAATGAGGGATGGTGCTGGGCAGAGCGATCGGCCTGTGCTCGTGTCAGCGCAGCCGTGCAGGGCACTGGGATCTGGGTAAAACACCGGCTCTCCTGGTGTTCAGGGAAGCAAGGTCTGTATTTATCCATACATATTTATCCCTACATATTTATCCCTATATTTATCCATGGATTATCCATATATGTTTATCCATATACATTTATCCATATTTTTATCCACGTATTTACCCATGAATTTATCCCTATATTTACCCATGTATTTACTCAGGTATTTTATGAACACTCAAGTGCCATATCCATGTATTTTATGAGCACTTCCAGGGTTGGTGACTCCACCACTGCCCTGGGCAGCTGTTCCAGCGCTGGACAACCCTTCCCATGCTGGGCCAGGAGATGGATTCTGGAAATGCAGACTCCGAGGAGCAGGGGATTAAGGCAGCATTGGATTCCTTTATTCTCCCAGAAGGATAAAGGAGATTTATCCCCAGACGAACCAGAGGTGTTCACACTGAGGTCATTAGTGGGATTTCTTCCTTACTCCCACAAATACCCACTGGGGTGACAGAGTTCCCTACAAGGGCGGTGTTGGAAGGAGCTGCTGGAATGTTTTGCTGTTTATTGGGATCCACAGGATGTTTGGTGTCTCTCAGAGCTGTTCCAGGCTTTCCACAGACCCAAACGCTCCTCACACTTCTCCTCAGAGTAGAGAGGTTTCCCAGAGTGCTGGTTTTTAATTTCAGATGCTGGGATAACGACACGGCTTCAGGAGGCAGGAGACTCATTGTGCTGTGCCTCAGTCCAGGCAGGGACAACCCCCAGCTAATAAAAACCTCTTTAAAGCACAAAAAGTCCCATTAAACTGATATTATAAAGGCTGCAAATTGAAGCAGGCCTCAATCAGAAAGCAGCAGAATTTAATTCCCCCCCCTTGCCCATTTGCATGATGATCTCCTTCCTAATTGCCCATCTACGCTTTTCCCACAGAAGTGCTGTCCCGAGGTTGGAGATGGTTCCAGCTTTATGGAGCTTTGATCTTTATCTGGTTTTACTTTTTACAGGGCACAGAACCCGAGAGTGGCAGCTGCTTTCCTCTTGTTCCTCCTGTGGCAGTGAACTGCTCTTCCCAAGGACGGCTGCAGGAATTCTCAGGCAGCATAACATATGGAATGCCAGGCACGCTACAGAATTCCAGTGGGAGCAGCAGGAACTTCTGTTCTTTACTGGCAGGGCTGTGCCATGAAGGGGAGCTCGGAGATATTGGTCAGCTCAGGGAATGAGCCTGGCTCATGGTAAGGAAATTCACTGTGCAGTTACTTCGGGCCCTTCTCCTCCTTCTCCTCCTTCTCCTCCTTCTCCTCCTTCTCCTCCTCCTTCTCCTTCTCCTCCTCCTTCTCCTCCTCCTTCTCCTCCTCCTTCTCCTCCTCCTTCTCCTTCTCCTCCTCCTTCTCCTTCTCCTTCTCCTTCTCCTTCTCCTTCTCCTTCTCCTTCTCCTTCTCCTTCTCCTTCTCCTTCTCCTTCTCCTTCTCCTTCTCCTTCTCCTTCTCCTTCTCCTTCTCCTTCTCCCTCTCTTCCCAACACCAGTTCCAGACCTCAGTATAATCCATGTTCCCACAGCCTGACCTTGCAGTTTTCCCAGTTTAGCAGCCCCAGCCACACTTGCAGCCTCTCTGTCTGGACTTTGTCTTGCTGAAATCTCTTTTTGTTGATCCTTTGCTGCCTCACCTTTTATCCAGCAATAACGTGCAGTGGGTGGAAGCTTCTCAGAATTCCCTCCCTGTTCCACTGGAAACATTCCCAAGTGGAAGCAGCTGCACTGCCCATCAGCACTTGCCTGCTTTTAGGGGTGGTTGAGGCATGAAGGATGCAACAAATGGAGTTGGCTCCAAGGGGATGAAATGCTCCCCCTGAGGCTGCTCAGAGAGCTGGAGCTGAGGAATCCGGGTGGGAATCACTCCAAGAAAAAGGAAGGAAAAGAGAGCAGAGGAACAGGGATGCAATTCCAACCTCTCCAAGGACTGGGATGGGCACATTCACCATCACCATTTAATCTAGACACGATTTCTTCTTTGCCTCTGGCTGCCAGGAGCAGGATGAGCAGTTTAATGAGTTTAAATAGTGAATAGTTTAATTAGCTGGAAGAGACTGGATCAATAGCTGCTTAAACAAACAACTGGATCCCTGTTTCCAAGCTTGGATGTAGTTTTGGAAGGTTCCTGGCAGTTTGGCAGGGATTAGTGATGCTGAGAATGTGCTTTTTTGTGGGTTTGGGGCTTTTACTCCTGTTCACGTGGCTGCTCTTTTTCTTGTTGAGTGGAAAACAGGAGGGAAAGAGCAACGACGGAAGGAATTCCACTCTTGCTGCTTCAAGGGATGGATCAGGAAGGGAACAGGCTGCAGGGAATTTGGAGTGCAAACTGAGATCTCTCCGATATTTTCGGCTCAGTCAGTCCATCAGTGCTTGGTAGCTGTTTAGGCCACGTGCAAGGTGAATGATGGTGCACATGGCAGAGCTGCTGGTGGCTCCTTCCCCTGCCCGGCTGTCAGTCACCCTGCAGGGTGCTGGAGCAGCGTGCCAGAGGCCGTGGATCCTATGGATCCCATGGATCCCAGGGGCGTGATCAGGAGCCTGGGCCTGCTGGCCACTCCTTGCTCTCTCTTACCCTGATTTTTCAGCTCTGCAGCGAATCCAGCTTGAGTTTTTCAACCCCCTAGAAACCCAGGGACCTTTCATGTCTGTTCTCAGATCTGGGATTTAAATCCAGCCCTTATCAAAGCACCCCGTGACCAGGCAGGCCCTGAATCCCAGCAGGGATCTGATAAAGAGGGACCTGACATCCTAAAGAAACCCTTTGAAATCCTGCTGGGATTGATTTGTATCCATAATGGAGCCCCGAGCTCTCTGCCAGGGAGAGATGAAGCTGCTCCTTTGCTTTATTATCCTCAGGCCCATCCCAGCTTTGAGGGAAATTCAGTCCCTCTTCAAGCCCCAAAATCATGGAAAAGCTCCTTTGTATCCTCTCCACAGCCCCTACGTGGATTAATCAACTTTTTATTTGATATGGTGTCATTCTCCTTTTTTTTCCATGGCTAAAACTCCACGGTGAGCAATCAGAGCAGAAATAGGAAATGCAGGAGTCTTGGATTCCACAGTGGGATTAACTTCCCTTTTCTGCTCTCTTTCAGGACAGGAAAAACCACTGAACTCGCCCCATCTTTGGGACCAAGAGCTTTGGTGCTGGAGTAGGCAAAGCCAGCTAGGGCCCCCCTTGTCCTGCCCATGGTGTGGGTCAGGGACAGGCTCCTCTTCTCCTCTGTGCTGGGATGAACTGCCTAGGGAATGCTATTACTGACAGCCCGGTCCTAGCCCCGGCTACTGGAAATGGGCGGAGGTGAAGAGGCAAGTGCCAGAGTTGCTTGGGGATGATGGAATTGTGGTGTTTGGCTGTGCCCAGAGGGGCAGGTTGGGCATTTCTGTGTGTCTGAGGACCGGTTTGGGTGCTGGGGAGCCCGGGGAGCCGAGCTCTCAGTGCATTCCCAGCTCACCCGGGGGTGGGAGCTGGTGCAGGGCTGGGTGACAGCCTCTGGTCGGGCTCGGGGCAGGCCCTGGCCCCGGCACAGACACGCTGGGGTGCTTTGGGGCCGCTTGGGGAGCAATGGGAAGAAAATGAGGGATGGTGCTGGGCAGAGCGATCGGCCTGTGCTCGTGTCAGCGCAGCCGTGCAGGGCACTGGGATCTGGGTAAAACACCGGCTCTCCTGGTGTTCAGGGATGCAAGGTCTGAGGGACCGGATTTACTTGGGGTTTTCCAGGACAGCAGGAAGAAGAGGAAATGTGGTGCCAGAGGTGCGTCCCATCAGGTTGCAGTTCCCTCTTTCCCATTTCCATTTCCTCCTCAGTGCGGGTGTCCCCTGCAGCCCATGAGCACGTGGCCGGTGACAACTCCCTGTCTGTGGAGGGATTCCTTATGGAACAAGGGCAGATGACACTTGTGTGAGGCTTACGACTGTTAGAATTAGACCAGGATGGGTTTAAGGAAAACTAGAATCGTGTGTTAATCTTACTGGTCAATGAACAAATGGAATCCACACTTCTGTAAGAAAAAATAGAGTGTATGGAGCATATAGAAGAAGCTGGTTTTGCCTGCTGCTGCTGCTTGGCTGTATCATGTAACCCCATTCGAACTCTGCCTTCAAGACAGCTGTGAGACCGTGAAATAAAGAACTTAGCAGAACAGCAGCCTCCTCTGCTCTTTCACCCTGGTCCGAGAAGGAGGGGTACCCTGTCAAAGGCTCAACACTTGCCTTTCTGACTTTGTTTCTAAATTTCTACCTTTCTAATTTTGTTTGTTTCTAATTTTTTTGTTTGTTTGTTTCTAACTTTGTTTGTTTTCAACTTTCTCCCTTTAGAAATTTGTTTGTTTCTTGTATTTTACCTCTTTGTTTGTTTCTAAATTTCTGCCGTTGTAACTTTGTTTCTAACTTTCTACTTTTAAAATTTCATTTGTTTTTAACTTTTTACCATTCCTCCCAGCGAGGGCTGTGTGCAGAATACTAAAACCTGTTAAGTTCTTCACTTTTACGTCTATAGGCAAATGCTACTGATTTAGATGTAAATTCATTTTGAAATAAGCCAGCCCTCTCTGTCTACTCTGTCGCATACAGCAATATAAGAAGCTGGGAATAGAGATCCGCAGGTGTTGAGAATAAGGAGCCGGCGTTTTTCTGTAGGAAGGAAAGCAGCAAGCGCCTGGCCCCAGGAGCCGAGACGCTCGGGCTGCAGGAGCTGCAGAGCGCCCGGAGCCGGCTTTTCCCTGTGCTCTGTGCCTGCCCCCGGGCTGAGCTGGGCGGCGCTGCTGCCGCCTGGTGGCGAGAGCGCGGCACTGCCGCCCCCGACACGGCGCCCCGGCGCTGCTGCCGCCCGGTGCCGGCTGAGCCGAGAGGGCGGCGGCCTCGGTGGCTGCCGAGCGTGGCAAGGAGCGGGAGCGAGCGGGGCCGGGTCTGTCAGCGGAGGGGAGGGGCGAAGGGCGGTTCGGAGCGCCAAGGGACACGGCCGTGCACGAGCGGGGCCACAGCTATGGAAAGGGCCGGGCGCCGTGCGGGGCGGTGACCGCGGGGAATGACAGCGCGGGGGGCGGCCCGGCGGGGCCGGTTTTGCCGGGCAGCAGAGGCGCGGTCGCAGCGCGACCCGGGCGGGAGGCACCGGGCGGGCACGGTCGGAATAGAGCCGCCCGCGTGTCGCTCTCAAGGAGGCGGCTCGGAAAGGAAGGCGCAGTTCCGCGCTCTCGGGACGGCGTTAAGTGACGTTTTTATTAGAATAGTATAGTTTTTATTTTATTTTATTATTTTATTATCTGCCAGGACCTTGCAGAGGGTGGTTTACACTTCCGCCACACTCAAGATGGCGGACGCAGTAGGCCCCCTGCGAGAGGTGTCCCTGCCGATGCCTGCCGCCGGTCGCGGAGCCGTCGGCCGCCTCCGGCGCGGCTGACCCCGCCAGCCGTGTCCTCGCACCGGGAAGCACGGCGGAAAATCGCGCGGAAAGCGCGGGGCCGGCGTCGGAGTCCGGGCCGGATTCAGGCAGCCGACTAGACAGAAGCCCTTGTGAGGGGCGGCGGGGGCCCTAAGTGTACCACACTAAAGATGGCGGCTCGACCGGAAGTGGCTTCTGCCAGCACCCAAGATGGCGGCGAAGGGCGGAAGTGTCGTCACTGCCACACTAAAGATGGCGGTCGTGTGCACTGTTTTCTGACCTTCTCAATATGGCGGAAGGGAAGGCCCCCCCCCCCCCCCCCCCCCAAGCTGCGTCTATTCGGCTGCCTGAACGCGACGCCGACGCCGACGTCAGCCCAGCGCTTGCGCGCAATTTTCTGAGGCGTTTCCCGCTACGCGGACACCGACTGTGGGGTCAGCGGCGCCTGGGGCAGGCGGGAGCATTCAGGCAGTCGAATAGACGGAGCGGGGGGGGGGGGGGGGGGTCCTTCCGGCCGCCATCTTGAGAAGGTCGAATAGCCACATCGGTGCCGTATCGGTGACTTCCGCCCTTCTTCGCCAGGAGCGCCAATGGCGGGGAGCCCGGGGAGCAGCGCTGCCGGGCCGGGGGCACCGGGGCGGGTGCTCCGGGCTCGGAGGTGAGCGGGGAACGGGGACAGCCCCGAGCGGACGGTGGGGGCCGCGGGGGATCGGTATTCCGGCCCAGGGATGAGTGTTCCGGCACAGGGGTGGCTGTCCCGGCACAGGGATGCGTTCCTGGACTGTCTAATAATATTATTTAACGATCGTGCAAGGAGATCTGTATAAAAAAATCCTCCGTGGTCATCCTTCTCCCACAGCCCCGCTGTGTTTTCAGGATCTTGGGGGAAGAGTTTGGGTCTGAACAAGGCTCTCGGGCACAGGGTGGGATTCTTGGGGTGCAGGGCCAGGATTTGGACTCGATGCTCCCTGTGGGTCCCTTGCAGCCCAGGAAATGCTGCGATCCTGTGCCTCTGAGGGTGAAATAAAGGGGAGCGGTGGGGTTTGTGCCCGCTGTATTCACGGCCCCGCCGGCTCAGGGCGGGTTAAAGGCGCAGCTGCCCCGAGACAGCGGGACCGGCCGGGGCTGCTCGCTCCCGGTGCTGCCGCCTCGTGGGGAGAGCCCGGCACTGCAGCCCGCGCAGGCGCTGGACCACGGGATGGGCGTGGAACAGCAGCGCAGGGGATGCTGAGGCAGCCCAGGGAATGCTGCGGTCCCAGGGAAGGCTGAGGCGTCCCCTGCCCGGGGCACTCGGCAGCAAACCCCTGATGTTGAGCAGAAAAAGGAAAGTTCTGGGTTAGTGGGAGGAGGTTTCTGGAATGGAGCTGGGACAGGTGCTGATCCACGCATGGAATCACGGGCTGGTTTGGCTTGGAAGGGACCACCAGGATCATTTACACTCTGTTTGTTGTCTGATTGCACAGCGAAGAACATCCAGAACTGCCACCTCACCCTCACGGACAGCAGGAATGTCTTCCATAGCTCTTGTTTTGGAATGGGAATGGCTGTTGGGAGCTCTGGCAGGACCAGGTAAGAAGAGAAATGGGATCATTGTGGCTGCTGCTGGAGGTGGTTTTCTGCTTTCCGGCTGTTCTTCTCATTGATCCTTTCACAGCAGTGTTCTAGGGCACATTTGAGGGTAATTCCAGGAATTTGAAACCAGATAAAAACTGGTGGGGCAAAAATGTGAACACAATCCATTTCTGGTAGTTCCAAGCTTCTCCCACAACACCGTTCCAGGGGAAAGCTGATAAAAGGGTAAAGATGCAGAGGAACAAGTGCTGTAAAGCCCCCTGGCGCTCTGAGAGAGCAAACCTTCCAGTAGTCCCAGCAGATCTCTTGGAGAAAGTGTGGGATCGCAAGGTTTTCCAGGAAAGCAAAACAAGGGTGGAGATGAGGGAATAGGCTTCCAGTTCTTCCTTTAGCTGAAAGCCTGGGGGAATTGAGAGGGGCCACAAGAACTGTTTGTGTAGGCAAATGGGAGTTTGGGGTCTGAATCTGAGTTTCCCTCTGGGGCATTTTTGAGGGAAAAGCTGAGGTGCTGTTTAAGGGAGAGAATGGACATTTTTGGGGTGGAAAAAGTTGAATCAATATTGTAGAGGAAGTAAAACGCTGGGGGTAAAAGTGGATGCAATGTGGAGGGGACAGATTGAATATTTTGGAGGCAAAATGGGGAACTGAGTAGTGGAGAGATGGGGAACATTTTGGAGGCAACACTTGACAAACTCTCTGGGGTGGAGAACGACCACATTGAGGGAAAAATGAGGTGATGAGCAGTGGGCACGTAGGGAAGGTCGTGGGGGTAAATCTTGAGAAAAGCCCCGTGGTATTCAAGAAATCCTTGGTAGCAGGACTGAGGAATTCAGTGGTGGAAAAATAGGGGAATTTTGCGGGGGTAAAACTTTAAAAGATCTAAGAGTTGAGAGTGTGTGTTTTTAGGTAGAAAGGATGTCTTGTTGAAGTTGGGCGTCTGGATTGTGGCATTTATGGATCCAGAAAGTAGAAGATAAAGGAGACTCCCAAAGCCTCGGTAGCTGTGTTAAGAAATCCGTCCCAGGGAAGAAAGGTACCTAAACCTCCTAGAAGTAGGGACTAATTAGCATGGGAAGGGGAAAACCCACCCCCAGTGGGAGAGAGCACGCCGGGTAAGGGAAGAGAAGGATGCCCTTAAGAAGAAGTAGGGAAGGTGAATTTCTCGGCTTGCTGAAATGTATCAAAAAGTTTGGAATCTGGGTCTGTGTGGAGGCCGGGATTTTCTCAGCCATATGCAGAGCCCAGCACTAGGAATAAAGGAATTCCAGGCTTTACAATGCCAAAAATGCAGTACCAGAGAGTTCTGTTATCCCGAGGACTTGGGGGATACTTGGCAAAAATTTCCGGGGGCCCAGGCTGGACCGAGCTTTTAACGCTCCCCGGATTCACGGGATCGGGGATTCCAGCGTGCCCTGCACGGGTTTTTTCAGGGAAGTCCCAAATCCTTCGTGTGAGCACGAAGCAGAATCCCCTGGGAGCTGTGAAGGCAACAGGATATTTCTTGGGAATTTTGAAGGGTTGGGTGAGTCCTCAGTGTTAGGTTGGAATGAACGCAAATTGTCCGGGAGTTGCTGGTTTGGGGATGGCCGGGTCTGGGTTTGGATTTGTGGGCACCGAGTGTTCCTTGTGTCAGCTTTAGGTCTTCTGGATTGGTGGGAATTGTCAGAGAAAAGAGAAGGCAATTGAAATGCGGAGCTCCATTCCCGGAGAAATGGTCAGGATGGGAGCGGGAAGGCTGTGGAGCTGCTGGGAGCTCGTGGAGAACGAAAGGATCTGAGGCCTGGAGGCAAAAGCTGTGGAACAAAGCCTGAAAAGGGTGTGGGGTGGGGCGGGAGGGGGAGGAGGGCACCGTGGTGGGGGGAAAGAGGGAAAGGATCCCTGCTCCGGGAATCCAGCAGGGACCAGGAGAGGATCATTTTCCATCCACTGCTCTCAGTGGAATCCTAATAAGGACGGTGGAAGGGAAGTGATTCGTTTGTTCTTAGGTTTGGAATGAAAGGTGCTCTTGCAGAGGGAACTATTGACCTGTTAAAATTCTGTTGGATACAGGAAAAGAGGGAGGAAGCAAGCAGCTGGGGAATGAAGGGGTGGATTTTTTGGTGGATACAGGGAAAGAGACGGGAAGGGGCTCTCAAGTAGAATACACCTCATGGGCAGCACCAGGAGAAGCCTCAAGTGCCCTTTTTTTCCAAGCTCTGACATTCCAGAGGAGTAAGCAGTGGTCAGCCCATCACTTTCTGTATTCCTTGGATGCCCAGTGCTTTGTTGGGAAGAGATAATATTTGGAAATGAACAAATCCGGGGATGTAATTTCCTGATAGTAAAGCCCCAGAGAGCCTGGTTTTGATATCCTTCCAGCACCCAAACGCAGCAGAGGGAATCCTGGCGGAGCTGGAAAACGCTGTCGCTCCGTCGGTGGAATTCCTGGGAACTGGAAAGCAGCAGAAGCAGCAAGAACAGAGTTGGAAGCAGGCTCCAGCCGGGTAAGGCAGACACCAAATCCTTTGGAACTGGGCAGGGGTGGGAAGAATGAATTCTTACATTTGTAGCCCAGGGATTCCTGAGCAGGATCCCGGCAGGGAAGACTGCAGGGATCAGGCTGGGGCCTGATCGCAGCTGGGGGCAGCGAGCCTTGGAATTGGCTGAAGGGAAGAAAGAGGGATCCTTTGAGCACAAGGATCAGGTGTCAAATGCGGAGATGGCATCAGACAATTCCTCGGGAGGGTTTAGTTCCTGGGCCAAATCGATCTGCTGCCTTGTGAAGGAGCTCAGAGACCTGGGAAGAGCCCAAGCAACGCAGGGAATGCACCGGCAGATAAAAGTGCCGGGGAACGGTGGGGAAAAGCATCCGAACAGGGGGCCTCGTTTTGTACAGGGACGGTACAAAAAATTGTCCGAAAGAATAGGAATGGAATGGGATTTTACGTATTCCTCGGAGGCCACAATCCAGTGGGAAGGCTGAGAGAAAGAAACAAGGCCTAAAAAGGCAGATGAGCCAAATCTGCCCAAAGCCTCCAATGGCCACATTCCCTGGCATTGCTGAGGACTTCAGCCAAGCTCCAAGCAAAAGGTGAGCCCCTGATTTTGGTGCCAAGGGAAACTCCAAGTTAAGAATGATCCAAATATGAAGCGCTTCTCACAAAACTCAGCTTTGCAAACCTTTCTTTGGGCTAAAAAAGAAAAGATGGGAATGCCCTTGGCAGAAAAGCAGCTGTGAGGCACAGCAGGCTTCAAATGCCTGTCAGCAGGAGCTCCAGGAGAAACGGCTGCTGGCTCCGGGCATCCTGGGCTTTCCAGGCAGGTTTTGTAGCAGATTGCAAGGCAGTTTTCCTGCCTCTGGGGGGTGGCACCTGCATCCCGCTGGAAAGGGAAAATGTGGAGAGAGGGGCAAGCGGGAAGACGGTTGCTGATGTGTGTCCTTGGATCGCAGTTCCTCCCGGTGAGTCTGTGCTGCTGGAAGTTTGAAGGAGATCAGTCCTGGAGTACGTGTGGGTTCACCTGTGGGGTTTGGGAGCGACGCTGGCCATGAAATTCCAGGGATGTTCCCTTTGCTGGAGTGAGAAGCAGTGGAAGCACTTTGCTGTCTGCTTCTTCATCGCCTGCGCCTCGGTCCCCTGGGGCTCCAGGTAATCCCCTCTCACCTTTGCTTTTCCAAGGGTCTCTAAATGAGGGCTTGAGCTTTGGTGTAGCTCCCTTTACAGGGAAGATCTGTTCCAGGAAAGGTCTCCTGGTCTGGACCGATGGCGTTGCAGGAAGAGCAGGAAACCCCGCAGCTCCTGTGGCTCCCTCATCCGATTTGCCTGCAGGCAGCAGCAAGGATCATTCCCAAGTGTCATGCCCTGGCTCCGTGACTCGGTGAGGTTGTGTTCCCCCAAAGGCCAGGGGCCGCTTTGTTTTGCGGCTCACGAAAGTCCAGCTCGGTGGTGCTGGGTTTGGTTTTTGTGTGTAATGAAGGCACTGAAAAATTCCCCTCCTTCACTGGCACAGCCCTGGAGTGGGAGCAGATTCCCCTTATCCCGCAGTTATCCCGCTCCTGCCCTGGATCCCTGCGGTGCCGTGTGTTCTCCAAGCTCACAGCACTGCTGGCTCTAAACAAGAAAAACAATCCCTGTTCCTTCTCTTCTCCGTCCTTGATGTTCCCAGGCCCTGCATCTCCCTGGCTATTCCCTGTGGGAGTCTTCATCTCCATCCCACCTTATCCCGATCAGGTAAGGGTCTGAGATGTGTTTAGCAGCAAATGCATTCCTGTGAAGAAAGCCAAGAGCAAAGAGCATCCAGATGCAGAGAAGTCTTTAGAAAAGCGTTCCAGACGTGCAAATGAGGGATGTGTCTTCCTGCATCTCCTGTTGTTTTTCTCTGTCACGTTTTGGAAGGGTTTCTCTCAGTGATTTCCTGCAGTCCAGGTGCGTCCCTTCTTTTGTCCAAATCCAGTGCCAGAGGATTGAACAACTGACGAGTGGGGCCTGGGATGAAAACGGTTCTCCTAAAATGAGGGAAACAATGCTAGAAGAGAAATGAGCATCCTTTTAATGCCTGGAATAAAAATGCTGGAAAAGGGCACTTTTTATTTGATATGGTGTCATTCTCCTTTTTTTTTCCATAGCTAAAACTCCACGGTGAGCAATCAGAGCAGAAATAGGAAATGCAGGAGTCTTGGATTCCACAGTGGGATTAACTTCCCTTTTCTGCTCTCTTTCAGGACAGGAAAAACCACTGAACTCGCCCCATCTTTGGGACCAAGAGCTTTGGTGCTGGAGTAGGCAAAGCCAGCTAGGGCCCCCCTTGTCCTGCCCATGGTGTGGGTCAGGGACAGGCTCCTCTTCTCCTCTGCGCTGGGATGAACTGCCTAGGGAATGCTATTACTGACAGCCCGGTCCTAGCCCCGGCTACTGGAAATGGGCGGAGGTGAAGAGGCAAGTGCCAGAGTTGCTTGGGGATGATGGAATTGTGGTGTTTGGCTGTGCCCAGAGGGGCAGGTTGGGCATTTCTGTGTGTCTGAGGACCGGTTTGGGTGCTGGGGAGCCCGGGGAGCCGAGCTCTCAGTGCATTCCCAGCTCACCCGGGGGTGGGAGCTGGTGCAGGGCTCTGGTCGGGCTCGGGGCAGGCCCTGGCCCCGGCACAGACACGCTGGGGTGGTTTGGGGCCGCTTGGGGAGCCGTGGGAGGAGAATGAGGGATGGTGCTGGGCAGAGCGATCGGCCTGTGCTCGTGTCAGCGCAGCCGTGCAGGGCACTGGGATCTGGGTAAAACACCGGCTCTCCTGGTGTTCAGGGAAGCAAGGTCTGTATTTATCCATACATATTTATCCCTACATATTTATCCCTATATTTATCCATGGATTATCCATATATGTTTATCCATATACATTTATCCATATTTTTATCCACGTATTTACCCATGAATTTATCCCTATATTTACCCATGTATTTACTCAGGTATTTTATGAACACTCAAGTGCCATATCCATGTATTTTATGAGCACTTCCAGGGTTGGTGACTCCACCACTGCCCTGGGCAGCTGTTCCAGCGCTGGACAACCCTTCCCATGCTGGGCCAGGAGATGGATTCTGGAAATGCAGACTCCGAGGAGCAGGGGATTAAGGCAGCATTGGATTCCTTTATTCTCCCAGAAGGATAAAGGAGATTTATCCCCAGACGAACCAGAGGTGTTCACACTGAGGTCATTAGTGGGATTTCTTCCTTACTCCCACAAATACCCACTGGGGTGACAGAGTTCCCTACAAGGGCGGTGTTGGAAGGAGCTGCTGGAATGTTTTGCTGTTTATTGGGATCCACAGGATGTTTGGTGTCTCTCAGAGCTGTTCCAGGCTTTCCACAGACCCAAACGCTCCTCACACTTCTCCTCAGAGTAGAGAGGTTTCCCAGAGTGCTGGTTTTTAATTTCAGATGCTGGGATAACGACACGGCTTCAGGAGGCAGGAGACTCATTGTGCTGTGCCTCAGTCCAGGCAGGGACAACCCCCAGCTAATAAAAACCTCTTTAAAGCACAAAAAGTCCCATTAAACTGATATTATAAAGGCTGCAAATTGAAGCAGGCCTCAATCAGAAAGCAGCAGAATTTAATTCCCCCCCCTTGCCCATTTGCATGATGATCTCCTTCCTAATTGCCCATCTACGCTTTTCCCACAGAAGTGCTGTCCCGAGGTTGGAGATGGTTCCAGCTTTATGGAGCTTTGATCTTTATCTGGTTTTACTTTTTACAGGGCACAGAACCCGAGAGTGGCAGCTGCTTTCCTCTTGTTCCTCCTGTGGCAGTGAACTGCTCTTCCCAAGGACGGCTGCAGGAATTCTCAGGCAGCATAACATATGGAATGCCAGGCACGCTACAGAATTCCAGTGGGAGCAGCAGGAACTTCTGTTCTTTACTGGCAGGGCTGTGCCATGAAGGGGAGCTCGGAGATATTGGTCAGCTCAGGGAATGAGCCTGGCTCATGGTAAGGAAATTCACTGTGCAGTTACTTCGGGCCCTTCTCCTCCTTCTCCTCCTTCTCCTCCTTCTCCTCCTTCTCCTCCTCCTTCTCCTTCTCCTCCTCCTTCTCCTCCTCCTTCTCCTCCTCCTTCTCCTCCTCCTTCTCCTTCTCCTCCTCCTTCTCCTTCTCCTTCTCCTTCTCCTTCTCCTTCTCCTTCTCCTTCTCCTTCTCCTTCTCCTTCTCCTTCTCCTTCTCCTTCTCCTTCTCCTTCTCCTTCTCCTTCTCCTTCTCCTTCTCCTTCTCCCTCTCTTCCCAACACCAGTTCCAGACCTCAGTATAATCCATGTTCCCACAGCCTGACCTTGCAGTTTTCCCAGTTTAGCAGCCCCAGCCACACTTGCAGCCTCTCTGTCTGGACTTTGTCTTGCTGAAATCTCTTTTTGTTGATCCTTTGCTGCCTCACCTTTTATCCAGCAATAACGTGCAGTGGGTGGAAGCTTCTCAGAATTCCCTCCCTGTTCCACTGGAAACATTCCCAAGTGGAAGCAGCTGCACTGCCCATCAGCACTTGCCTGCTTTTAGGGGTGGTTGAGGCATGAAGGATGCAACAAATGGAGTTGGCTCCAAGGGGATGAAATGCTCCCCCTGAGGCTGCTCAGAGAGCTGGAGCTGAGGAATCCGGGTGGGAATCACTCCAAGAAAAAGGAAGGAAAAGAGAGCAGAGGAACAGGGATGCAATTCCAACCTCTCCAAGGACTGGGATGGGCACATTCACCATCACCATTTAATCTAGACACGATTTCTTCTTTGCCTCTGGCTGCCAGGAGCAGGATGAGCAGTTTAATGAGTTTAAATAGTGAATAGTTTAATTAGCTGGAAGAGACTGGATCAATAGCTGCTTAAACAAACAACTGGATCCCTGTTTCCAAGCTTGGATGTAGTTTTGGAAGGTTCCTGGCAGTTTGGCAGGGATTAGTGATGCTGAGAATGTGCTTTTTTGTGGGTTTGGGGCTTTTACTCCTGTTCACGTGGCTGCTCTTTTTCTTGTTGAGTGGAAAACAGGAGGGAAAGAGCAACGACGGAAGGAATTCCACTCTTGCTGCTTCAAGGGATGGATCAGGAAGGGAACAGGCTGCAGGGAATTTGGAGTGCAAACTGAGATCTCTCCGATATTTTCGGCTCAGTCAGTCCATCAGTGCTTGGTAGCTGTTTAGGCCACGTGCAAGGTGAATGATGGTGCACATGGCAGAGCTGCTGGTGGCTCCTTCCCCTGCCCGGCTGTCAGTCACCCTGCAGGGTGCTGGAGCAGCGTGCCAGAGGCCGTGGATCCTATGGATCCCATGGATCCCAGGGGCGTGATCAGGAGCCTGGGCCTGCTGGCCACTCCTTGCTCTCTCTTACCCTGATTTTTCAGCTCTGCAGCGAATCCAGCTTGAGTTTTTCAACCCCCTAGAAACCCAGGGACCTTTCATGTCTGTTCTCAGATCTGGGATTTAAATCCAGCCCTTATCAAAGCACCCCGTGACCAGGCAGGCCCTGAATCCCAGCAGGGATCTGATAAAGAGGGACCTGACATCCTAAAGAAACCCTTTGAAATCCTGCTGGGATTGATTTGTATCCATAATGGAGCCCCGAGCTCTCTGCCAGGGAGAGATGAAGCTGCTCCTTTGCTTTATTATCCTCAGGCCCATCCCAGCTTTGAGGGAAATTCAGTCCCTCTTCAAGCCCCAAAATCATGGAAAAGCTCCTTTGTATCCTCTCCACAGCCCCTACGTGGATTAATCAACTTTTTATTTGAT
>NW_028120336.1:0-39729 GCF_965178545.1 Coloeus monedula
CTGGGGCTGGGGGGAAGCTGCAGATACAGCGAGTGCTGGAACCTTGCGGTGCCTCCTCCTCCTGCTCCTCCTCCTGTGTCCCTACTCTTCCTCACACTCCTCTTCCTCACACTACTCCTTCTCCTGCAGAACCCCACCTGCTGCTCCCACGTCCATCCTTTCACCATTCTGGTCTCCAGCCTTTCTCCTCCTCCCCCCAGGCCCAGCACCCACCCCGGGCTCGCTCTGCCCCCCAGAGCTCTCGGCTCCCACAGCACCCGCAGGGATGCAGCTGCGGCAGCTCGGGCTGGGGCAGCGCTGGGCTCTCGGCCGCTCCTGGCCGCACTCGGCCCCCGCCGCAGCCACTTCTGCCAGCACAGCACGGCCCGGCCCGGCCTTGGCGCTCCCCCCCTCCCACCTCCCCAAATTCCCCTCGCGGGGGGCGCCAAGGCCGGGCCACACGGGGGCTCCAGCTGGGGAGCGCCGGGCGCTGCGGCTCTGCCTGGCAACTGCTGAGTCACCAGCGCCGCGCCTGCTGATTGGCTGAGCGCTGCCTGAGGGCCGCGCCTGCACCAAGGGGGGACACCCTGCTCCAGGGGGATGGCCCGAAAACCGGGCACCCCCAGCGAAGGAACAACACCAACGCCTCCCTACAAACACATGCTCTCAATCTGCTCGGACACAGCCACACGGACTTGGACACAAGCAAGTGACACAAGCAGAAACCAGCAGCTCCACAAAATGCTACTGATTGACACACACTGCTGCTCAGCCAAGCTCCTGCTCAATTCCTCAACTTCCAGAACAACAACAAAGCCCGAACACAACCATGGACATCGTGTCCTATACAAAAGGGGAGAGTGTTGAAGCAGTTTGCACGTTCTCCCAGAGGTAATTAAGGACATGGACACCCAGCAGGGGTAAAAAGGGAAGTCAAGAAGGGGTCTCAGCAACAGGGGACAGATGGTGTTGGTGTGCTGGGAAGGGATTGGTTGAAGGGAGTGTGCAGGAATATGGTTAAGGCAAACAGCAACAGGAGGAATGTATGTGGGAAGAAAGAAAAAGGAAGATGGAAAAGAGGAGGAAGAGAAAAAAGTGAGGACTGGGATGCTTTTCAGCACCGTCTTATCCTCAAAATTTGACAGCTGATCCAGATCTCTTCTATTCCCGCTTTCCAGGACTGGGAAACAAAGAAGTTCAGGATTTCAGGGTGTTTCTCTGTGGGGGGGAGCAGCAGGACAGGGCAGCACGGGCTGGGGGCCTGTGGGGAGCTGCGGGGCCGGGCCGGGGCTGTGGGGCAGCCGGGGCTCAGCGCCGGGCACTGCCTGACCCCAACACCCCCCGGGCAGGGCCGGCAGTGGCCCCCGGCCCCCAGGAGGCTGCGGGATGTGGAAGGATCAGGATTTTCTTTCATCGATCTTCTCTGGGTCACTGGAGAAACGAATGATTGTGCAGAAAGCTCAGCAGCTGTCAGAGGATGAGCACCCACAGGCACTGAGGGGGCTGCAGGAGAGGCACAAGAAGCCCCTGCAGCACTTGGCCAGAAAGGCTCAGCAGGGGAATGCAAGAAGGGATGAGCAAAAGGCCAAGGTGAAGGCAAAGGCCATGGCAGAGTTTCTACAGCCCCCCAGGGATGAACCGCAGGGCCCAAGGGGGCCCCAGCACCCAGGGGACGGCGGCGGCCACAAGCACCTGGCACAGGCATTGCCCTCCTCGGCACGGCAGAGCCGACCCAAACAGCCCCTGGCAAGGAATCAGGGCTCCAGCTGCAGGCCACAAGGACACTGCAAGCACAGACAGCAGCACCCTCAGCACGAGCAAGTCCAGCCCTGATGGACATGGATTGGCAGGGCTCTCAGAGCTCCCAGCACACCAGGGACCCACCGCACCAGAGCCCTTGAGAACATTCAGGGCGCGTCTGGATCGAGACGAGGCTGCTCCTGATGGACACAGGGGCCTCTCCATCCACTCCGAACCTGAGACCTAAGGGGGGAAATTGTCAACAAGTTCCTTGATTGTTCAGGCAATAAGTGGGAAAGATGAGCAGGGGTGTTTTATTCAACCATCATCAGAAGATGTGGGGGATGGGTTTGAAACACATCCATTTCTGTTTGTTCCTAATTGTGATTGTAATTTACTGGGAAGGGATTTGGTGGCTGAAGTGGGAATGCAAATTCATATTGTCAAAGGAGATACAGAGGCTAATGCTGCTGTACCTTGGTGTCAAATGTCTGCAAAGGCCTCTGCTGAAGGGAACCCAGAAGTGTGGGCAGCCCCAGGGAAATAGGGAAAATCAGATATGGAGCCTCTCCAAATTCCTCTGAAGCATCCAGGACAAGTGGTGTCTAAAAGCAATACCCTGTTCCAAGGGAGGCAAGGAAGGGGTTACAGCCTCTTACTGAGGCCCTGCTAAAGGCAGCGCTTCTGGAGCCAGGCATCTCTCCCTACAACACTCCTCTCCTGCCAGCCAAGAAACCCCATCATGGACACCAGAAGGAAAGCACAATTTTCAAGGCTTCAAAAGCAGATTAACTGAGCCTCCTGCCCTGGCCCTCCCAGACAATCGACTCAGGCAGGGGAACTCATTTTACAGGAAAGATCCTTCAGGCCGTTCTGGCTGCTTTAGGAACACAGTGGCACCTCCAAACGCCCTGGCACCCCCAGAGTTCGGGTCGGGTAGAAAGAATGAATGGGGAAATAAAGAAACACCTTCTGAAGCTGCTGAGAGAAACCAAGATGCCACGGGTACGGCTGCTGCCATTGGCTTTGGCAAGAAGAAGAGCCAGACCCAGGGCAGATATTCAATTATATCCCCTGGAACTGATGTTTCCAATTCCTCACCCTGGCAATTCTCGACCTACTGGGGGATGGAGACCAGGGATGTCTGTTTCAAGCAGTCTGTGGCCAGAATCCTGTCTCTTGTGAAATCTCTTCCACAGGAAGCTCGGCTGGCACAGACCCTGCCTTGGCACTTTGCTGCCCACAACATCCAACCAGGACATCGGGTCCTGCCTGAGGAGTGCAAAGAAGCACCACTGGTGGCCAAGGGCGTGGCCCATTCCAAGTGTCCCCGAGCACAGAAACAGCCGCCAGCACAGCTGAACACGGGGGGACCCCTCAGCCTCGCCTCAGGCTCTCTGAAGCCCCGCGGATTTGCACTCCCCGGCTGCAGGAGGACCATGCGAGGCCGCCACTGACCCTGCACAGAAGGGGCCGCAGCAGCAGCCAGGGCTCCACAGCGGGGGAAGCCCCGGGGGCTGCCCACAGATCCTCTGCTGAAATAGTCTGGCTGGGCACCTCCTCTGGCATCTCCAGGCACTGGGGGCCAATCCTCGCTGGCACCGGGCGAGCTTCAGAGCTTTCTGTGCCTGCACTCGCCACAGCTGCTGCGCGAGACAGCGGGAGAATTCCACTCTGGCTCTCAGTTACACTCACACTCTGGGCTGGGCGGGATTCGATTGCTGGAAAATATACCAAGTTCAGAATTGCTTTACAATTTTATTTCGCTACTCAGGCTTGGTTTGCCTCTGCCTTGGGAAAAGGAATTTTAAAGTGTTTGTTAAGGGATGTTACACCACACAACAGAGATGAGCTTAACATCTCAACAGACTGGGAAGAGCCCAAAAGATACCCGAAAGATAACGCCCATCAACAAAACATCAACGCCCACCAGCAAACATCAAGGAACAGCTACCCCAGACACTGCCCCCGGCACAGCTGGAGACCCCTGCTCTGGAAAAGGCTGAGAAGGAAATCAAGGAGTGTGCACCTAATTAACATCAGAGGCCAAGCAATCCGGGGCCAATAGGAAACCAAATACTAAGAACTGCCCAACTTGGAACCAATGAACATTAAACCTATGGATTTCTATGGGTTTAGACTGCATAAAGTTGAGGAAAACTTGAGTAAAACTCGTGTGCCATGGAATGATTTTCTCTGCACACCCGGGCTATGTGTGCATGAAATGATTTCTGTTGCACATCCTGGCCAGAATAAAGTAATGCCTTGACCCTTAACACTAAAAAGGTCGTTGGAGAGTTTTTGTTCTTCCCACAGTTTCAGTGACAAGATTACACCATTAGAATGGTTTTTCTTAATAATTCTACTTTGATATTGTCAGTTGGGTCTGGGCCAAAGGTGTGAGAGTCAATTTTTAGTCCGAGGAGAAGAACCAAAAATCTTTATTTCTTTGGGGCATTTTGTGTATGTGTGTGCGTGGCTGTTAGTGATGGCAGAATTTTGGAATGGGTTTGTCGATGTTCACCTTAAGGCTGCATTTTGCAAAACTGGAAGAGCTTTAAAACTGACCCTTTAACTCATAAACAGTTAAAAAATACTAAAAAAAAAAAGGGGGTGGAAAAAGCCGCTTTTGGGAGGCCTCTTGAGAGTCACCTGATGGCTGCCCTGGAGGAGAAGCTTCCTTCCAGGCAGCCAGCAGAGGAGCTTTAGAAATGCAAATTAACTCTGCTGCGGGAAGTGTGCACAATGTCCCAGGCTCTCCTTGCCTGCCACAGGAATTGGGCTGATTCCCTCTGCCCCTCACCCCAAGCTCTGCCTCCCTGCACTGACGGAATTTGCATCGCTAAAGGCAGAGCCCACACTGAGCATCTCTGACTCTGCAACAGAAATCCCTGAAGCTGCAAAGGAAAACAGCAAACGGAGAATGTTGGGAGAACTAAACTCACAAAAGCGGGGGGAATCATCCCTCTCCCCACTCCAACATCTGCTGGCACTCTCTGTGTTACACAGGGTGGGTTTGACCACTGGGCTGCTTTTGCTGACACAAGTTCAGCGAAATCACTTGGGAATGCAAGGATGTGATGACTTAATCAGAGAAAAGCGGTCAATTGATGCATCCCTGGCTGGAGGGAGCGCCCAAAAATGGGGAAAAGATGAACAGCCACCAGAACAAATCCTACAACACCATGGAGCAGCCCCTGGGAACCCAAACAAATTCATACCAGGTGCCAGAGAACCCACTGATCATTTCAATGCATCATTAGATTACAAGCTGTCCTCCAAATCATAACCAAGCACACAGCTCCAGCTCCTGACCTTCTCACCCACCAATCCACTCCCATGAGCAATGCCACATTTCACCCAGGGATGGCATCAGATTCTCTTCCAGCAGAAGGACCAGGAGGTTGTGGAAAATTAAATGACTCAAAGTGCTCTTGGCAAAGAGATGGCCAAGGAAAAGTGGTGAAACAGAGAGCAAAGGGAATAAAACTTCACAGAGCCATGAATATCGGATGTTATACAAAGTGGGGGTGCACATTAAGGGGCACATGCAGCAGGCGGATCGGGAAGTCTGTACCTTCCAAGGACCTCAGCCACTGCGGAAAGGGACACGGAGATGCGGCCGGGCAAATCGGCATAAAAAGGAGGCTGCGTCCTCCAACACTTGGACAGACCCCACGGGAAATGCCCCGTGGCCTCTCCCTTTGTCCGCGAATAAAGTTACTTTCACAGGACTCCTCCGGCTCCTCTGGGCACACAAACCTCTGGCCACGGGAACTTTCCCGCACACTCCCGGCCACGGGGCAGCCACCTCTGTCCTACCCACAGCAGCCGGGACGAGCCAGCGCTGCTCCGGCACCGGCTCCTGCCGAGGCAGCAGCGGGAAGGAGACCGCGGGCAGCCGCTCCCGCAGCGCCCTCACGCCAGGGCCAACACGGCGCCCACACGGCACAACGAAGCCGCCACAGCCCCCTGCCGCCCCCTCCGCCCGCAGCCAGCCCCGAGCCCCGCCAGAACCGAGCGCGGCTCCCACCTGCGCTGGGGCCGCCTCCGAGCTCCGCCGCCGCCTCAGCGGGCTCCGGCCGCCGCCGCCGCTCCCGGGCCCGCACAGACGCTCCGCCAATGGCGCCTCTGCTGCGCCACGGCCGCCCTGCCGGCGGCTCCGGGCCCGGGCTGCTCCCCGCTCCGACCAATCAGCGCGCCAGAACCACGACTGACGGCAGCACCGCCCAATCGGAGCGAGGGGCGGGCTCTGCACACGGCCCAGCCCCGCCCCGCGCTCCCAGCGCCCCCCGGGCTGCGTGAGGGGAAAGCCGCAGCTGAGGAGCAGCCCTGGAACGGGCCCGGCCCGAGCCGCCGTTCAGCTGAGAAGAGAAAAAAAACCTGGCAGGAATGTCTCTGCATCGGATTCTGTCCTCATTTACAAGTGACCTGGAAACAAAACTCCACTCGAGGCTTTTCCATCGGGGAATTGAGCAGTGCACGTTCATTGTTTGCCTCTTCCAGCTTCCTTGTTGATGAAGATCTCTGGCTGGTGATGGAATACATGGATGGAGGAACTTTGCAGGACGTTGTCAGACAGACACGCATGGCTGAAGGAGAGATGGCAGCTGTCAGTCGGGGGGTGAGGGATCCTGCTCGTGCTTGCCATGGCTTGGACACAATGCTCCTTCCAAGCAGGGCCTGAGAACAGGAGTGGCTCCATGCTCAGAGCTTTGTTTCTGTGTTGTTTTTATGAGCTGGAGAAGAAAGAGCCTCTGAAGTGAACGGCCTGCCAGTGTCACTGCACTTCCACTCTGCTCTTGTCCTCTTTCCTGCTGTTATGGGACTCTCTTGTCTTTTTGGATTTGATTTGCTGTTCTCAGCTTTGCCTTGAACCATTAGCCTGGAGCTTGTCTGCACTGCACTCCTGGCCTGTCACAGCAAAGCTGCTGCTGGCAGAATTCTGAACTGTCCTTTCTTGTGTGATTGTGTATTCCGGCCATGGATTTCCACCCTCGTGTTTCTTGCTCTCTCTCAATGTCTGCAGGGCCTGGATTTCCTCCACTCAAACGGGGTGATCCACAGAGATCTGAAGAGCTCCAACATCCTTCTGGCACCGGACGGCTCTGTCAAGCTGGGTGGGTGTTCCTGGTCAGGCACGGCGCTCCCGGGCTGCGGGTGTGGGGCTGCTTCCCAGTGACGGCCAGAGCCCCACAAGTGCTGCTGGTGGCGGTGCCCGGCCCCTGCTGGCAGCTGAGAGCGGCTGCCCCATGCAGAGAGCTCAGGAGAGGAGCAGGGTGTCAGCAGTGGCTTTGCTCTGGGTATGGCCCTTGCAGAGGGGCGGCAGTTGGAATCTGAAGCTTCAAGGGAATCACTCAAAGCCACTGCATGAAAGCTGAGGGTTCCTTTAAGGGTCCACTTCCATCTTGCCTTGGCTACAGCCCTGAGGACTTTTCCAGGTGGATTCAGCACTGCATTCATTCTCAGACTGAGAGTGGGCAATCTTTGTGCTTGCTTTCCTCATTCCAGCTGCCTTTGACAGTGTTTGTTTCTGTCCTCAGCTGATTTTGGCCTCTGCGCTCAGCTCAGCCCTGAGCAGGAGCAGCGCAGCTCCATGGTGGGCACTGCTCACTGGATGGCCCCAGAGGTTGTGACCAGTTCTCCTTATGGCCCCAAGGTGGACATCTGGTCCTTGGGCATTGTGACCATCGAGATGGTGGAAGGAGAACCTCCTTACTTGGAGCACACGGGGGCCATGGTAAGAGGCAAATTTCCCAGAGTTTGCAGAGGCCTGTGAGCACAGAGGGACCCCGCCCTGGGAGGAGCAGCCGAAGGAATTCCCAGAGGATTTGAGCCTGAGCACAGACCAATATTCTGCAGTCTCCAGAATTTGCTGTGAGTTTTAAGTTGTTGCAGCTCTTCTGTCTGTGAGGACGACCTGAAAACATGAAGCCAGAGCATCAGCTCTAATCTTCTCTTGCAGAAAACCCCAGACCAAGCCCAAAACCCACACCAAAAGCCAACAAGTTTTCTGAAGGAGTTTCTGAAAGAGGTTCTGCGAGATGAACTCCCCCTGACTCTTCTCACTGGGAAACTTGTCTAAAACATGAAGATGATTGTTTAACATCCCCATAGTCTAACATATTTCTTTCCTAGCCCAAGCTACTTTCTCCATGTCACCAAGCCTGAGCTTTCAGCAACCCAAACCTCGGGTTCCTTGCCTGGCAGTTTCTGGGATGGAACATCATGAATGCATTTACTTGAGTGTCAGTGGCACTGCAGGGATGCATTTGATGTAAGAATCCTTGGAAATAACACAGGCAGACCACAGTGACTCTTGCAAATGGCCTGTAAAGCTGGTGTCTGTATTTGGAGAAGCAAAATGGGTTATTTCTGATGGAGGTCCAACTAACAAAATCAGCCAATGACATTGGCTCTCAAGGCAAGATCACCTGGATGTTGGAATGGCTGTGGCTGCAGCAGCTTTTGGCTTTTTTGGTTGGCATAGAAAAATGAGCTCTGAGCAGCATCTCTGCCAGGGAGGAGAGTGCCCCTGGAGACTGGGGCTGAGAAACCGGGGTCGCTGTGAGCACTCGTGGGTGTGAAGAAAGCTGGCAGAGCTTTTTCAGAAGTGTTTGCTTTTCGCGCAGGCTCGCTGTCTGATCCAGCAGAACGGGACCCCGCAGCTGCAGGAGCCCAGGCGCCTGTCGGCTCTGCTGCGGGACTTCCTGGAGTGCAGCCTGGAGCCGGACGAGGAGCGGTGCTGGTCTGCCCAGGAGCTGCTGCAGGTGGATGCGAAGCGGCTGCAGGGGAAAGAGCAGCGCGAGGGAGGGGTTTTCTTGTGGGGCCCCCTCCAATAGTGTCCAGTCTCGCTGCTTTTCACATGCAAAGCCAGCAGGATCCTCGCCTGGTTTGGCTTGGCAGGATCCTTTGCAGGTCATCTGGACCAGGTGCCCCGCAAGGAGCAGGGACATCTTCAAGCAGATCAGGTGGCTCAGAGCCCTGCCTGACCTGAGCCTGGATGTTTCCAGGGAGGAGGCACCTCCCACATCTCTGGGCACCCTCTGCCAGTATTTCCCCACTCTTCTGATAAAAAAATTCTGCCTCAGATCTAATCTGAGCCTGCTTCCCTCTCCTGAGTTTCAAACCATTCCCCTTTGTCCTGGAGCAACAGAGCCTGTGAGGAACTTGACTTGGGAAAGTAACAGTTCATTCCTTTCTTTTTCATCCTTTGGGCAGCACCCATTTTTATCATCAGCCAAGCCTCTCTCCAGCCTGAGCCCTCTGATCACCACAGCAAAGCAATTGAGGGAGCAGCGGAGGACCTGAAGCACCTGGGGACAGCTTTTCGTTACAGTAGTTAGAACAAGTGGATAGTTACGGTAGTTAGCACTGCTAGTTAGTTATGGTGGTTAGGAGAGCCTGGTAGTTATGGCAGTTTTTTGAATAAAAACTCTGTTAAACCTCAAATCCCTTGACGTGTTCCCCCGTGACTCAGCTGCCCGGAGCAATGCGAGGGGAGAGCAGGCCCAGCCTTGCCCAGAGCTGAGCCCCAGCAGAGCCCAGAGCAGCCTCAGCATTGGCAGAGTCAGCCTGGAAGGAGGCGCCTGGAGCCTTCTCGACTGCAGCCGACTCTTGTTTACAAATGGCATGGGGTGGGAAATGCCACTGGTTCTGCAATAGGGCAGAGGGGGCCCGGGGAAGGCCCAAGTGGTCCATGCGAGGGACAAAACCCGCCCAGTGCTGGAGAAAAACCACGGCTTTTTCCCCTCCCACGTCGGCCAAAACATTGAATCCTAAACCAAGTCAAACGGGGCAGGGGAGGAGCCCAGGCCCTTCCGCCCCTGCAAACCAAAGCGTCCCTTGCACGGCTCTGAGCCCCGGCGCCGGTGGCCCCGTGGGCGTTGGTTTCTGTCGGGCTCGATGCTGCCAGCCCAGGCCCAGCCCGGAACAGGGCGGGCGCTGGAGGCTGCGGGCGGGGAGATGCGATCCTGGGACACGCATTCAGTGGCACCTGCGAGCGCAAGCAGGGGAGGGGCTCCGGCAGTGACGGGGGGGAAAGGAATAAGGTGAATGTGACTTAAACAAACAAAGCCCGGTAATCTGCTTTAGATAGGGCCAGGGAGCTGTAGGTAGGAAGGAATGAAAGAAACTATCACTTCCAGAAAATGTTACTGATTGCCATGGACTGCTGCTCAGCCAAGGCCGTGTTAAATTCCTGAACTTAGAGAAGAAGAACAAACACTCAGTGGAGTTATTAATATTGCTTTGTTTTACTAGAACAAACAAAACAGGTGTGTGCATATTGGAGGGTGGATCAGGAAGTCTGAACCTTCCAAGAAACAGTCCCGGGGACGGGGCAGCCACCTCTGTCCTGCCCACAGCAGCTGGGACGAGCCAGCGCTGCTCTGGCACCGGCTCCTGCTGAGGCAGCAGCGGGAAGGAGACCGCGGGCAGCTGCTCCTGCAGCGCCCTCACGCCAGGGCCAACACGGCGCCCACACGGCACAACGAAGCCGCCACAGCCCCCTGCCGCCCCCTCCGCCCGCAGCCAGCCCCGAGCCCCGCCAGAACCGAGCGCGGCTCCCACCTGTGCTGGGGCCACCTCCGAGCTCCGCCGCCGCCTCAGCGGTGGTTCCCAGTCACCCCCAGTATGATCCCGGCATGATCACTCCCAGCATCATCCCGGTCGCTTACAGTCACTCCCACTGTGTTTTCAGTATGGTCCCAGTTGCTCCCAATAAGATCCCAGTTGCCTGCAGCGTGGTCCCAGTGGCTCCCAGTCACACCCAGTATGGTTCATTTCACTCTCAGTAAGAGTCCAGTGTGGCTCCAGTCACTTCCAGTATGAACCCAGTCACTCCCTGTATGATTGTACTTGCCCCCACTGTGGTCCCAGTTGCTCCCAGTGTCTTGGTTTGAAAGACAAGTGTCTGCCAAGGAAGGCAGGAGTCTCTCCTGAAATGGAAGAAAAAAAAATTGCAACCCCTTCCCTCCGAATTATTACAATTTTGAAATTAAGGAGCTTTCAGGCAAAGATATGGGAAAGAGGAATAACAGTTCTTCACTATTATTTATCTATATGTATATAACCAATCAAACAAATAGCAATAACTATGGCAGTAACAGCAAACAATCCCAAACCCAGTGCCAGCCTTCTCGGCTGTCAGGCCCTTTCCCCTCGGGTGCAGTTCCGCTCGCAGCCGGCAGGGGCGCTGGCGGCTCCCGGTGAGCAGGGCAGGTGCGATGGTTCCCCCGCGGCTGCAGGGGGCGCTCCGGAGCGAGCTCGGGGAGCACGCGGCACTGGCGGCCTGGGATCCCTGGCAGGGATGGAACAAAGGCTTCACAAACCCCTGGGCAGCTGATCCCGTTGTCCGGCCGGACCCTCAGGAGCAGCAGGCTGGAACAGCAGGGATGAGCACAAATCCCAGGTGGCAGACAAGATGTATCGAACTCCGGAGCTGTGGTGGGAGCCCCCGGAGATCTGGGCAGGCAGGGCGTGCGGGCTACAGAGTAGCGAAGGCTCAAAGCAATGGCAGGGTCGGGGCGGCCGCAGCCTGGCTCCCAGCGGGACAGGGAAGACAGGCTTGGGAATCTCGGGGTCTCTCAGGTAGAAGGAAAGCAGCCGAAAAAGCAGCCTCTCTCTCCGTCCAAACGCTGGGAACTGACTGCCCACAAACTTAGGTGGAAGACTTGCACCCCTCCCCTATGGCCAGGTCCTTTGTTTTCCTTAAGCACCCAGTAATTTGTCCCCCTGGCAACATCTATGGGGAAAATTCCTTTAAGAGAAAAAGAAAATAGGAGGAGAACTAAAACCCCAACAATATCAACCCCGAATTTTTCCCATACTAACATGTTACATGAAACTGAACCCTTTTAACCATACACATACATGCATCACCCAAATTATATACATATATACATGCAGATGCTGATACAAGTACAGAGTCATGGGTAGTTCACCCTAAAACAAGGTCCCCTTGAGGTATGCATCGGGTCTCTCCATCCTTTTGCATCACCCACCAGGTACAACCTGGTCCCTGAGCGAAGACAACCCCATGGACGGGTTTGTCTTTGCTTGAGGCAGAACTAACCCAAACAGTTTTTCCAAGCATACCTCTCACGTGCACCACTGGAACCTTATCCCCATCTGTTGTTTGTAGGGGCTCGGATTGGGCAGGGCCTGCTCAACTGGTGGAGCCTCGGGTGTTAACTAACCAGGTGGCTCTTGCTAAATGCATCTCCCAGTTTTTGAAAGTCCCCCCACCCAGTGCCTTCAAGGTGGTTTTAAGCAATCCATTACACCGCTCAACTCAATGCCATGTTCTCTAGCCCAGGTGTTTATAAGGCTGCTCTTGAAATCAGTCCCATTATCAGACTCGATTCTCTCAGGGGTGCCATGCCTCCAAAGGACTTGCTTTTCAAGGCCCAGGATGGTGTTCTGGGCTGTAGCGTGAGGCACAGGGTAGGTCTCCAGCCATCCTGTGGTGGCTTCTACCATTGTGAGCACATAGCACTTGCCTTGGCAGGTTTGAGGCAGTGTGATGTAATCAATCTGCCAGGCCTCCCCATACTTGTATTTGGACCATCGCCCACCATACCACAGAGGCTTCACCCGCTTGGCCTGCGTGACCGCAGCGCATGTCTCACAGTCATGGATCACCTGGGAGATACTGTCCATGGTTAGATCCACCCCTCGGTCTCGTGCCCACCTATAGGTGGCATCTCTGCCCTGATGGCCTGAGGCATCATGGGCCCATCGAGCTAGGAACAACTCTCCTTTATGTTGCCAATCCAAGTCTATCTGGGACACCTCTATTTTCACAGCCTGATCTACCTGTTTGTGGTTACGTGTTCTTCGTTAGCCCAGCTCTTGGGAATGTGAGCATCTACATGACGGACCTTCACGGATAGCTTCTCTACCCGAGTGGCAAAGCCTTTCCACTCCTCAGCAGCCCAGACTGGTTTTCCACTGTGCTGCCAGTTTGCCTTCTTCCACCTTTCCAGCCAACCCCACAGAGCATTGGCCACCATCCATGAATCAGTGCAGAGGTAGAGCTTTGGCCACTTCTCTCTTTCAGCTATGTCAGGAGCTAATTGGACAGCTTTGAGTTCGGCAAATTGTCTCGATCCTCCTTCTCCTTCAGTAGCTTGTGCAACTTGTCATGTGGGGCTCCATAGAGCAGCTTTCCATTTCCAGCCAGCGCCTACAATTCGGCAGGAAGCATCAGTGAAGAGGGCGTATTGTCTTTCACTCTCTGGTAGCTTGTTATATGGTGGGGCTTCTTGGGCACGTGTCACTTGTTCCTCTTCTTCTTCAGAAGAAAACCCAAAAATCTCACCTTCCGGCCAGTTCGTAATTATTTCCAAGATCCCAGGGCGACTTGGGTTTCCAATGCAGGTGCGCTGCGTGATGAGGGCAATCCATTTGCTCCAAGTAGCGTCGGTGGCATGATGCGTGGAAGGAACCTTTCCCGTGAACATCCACCCCAGCACCGGTAGTCGGGGTGCCAGGAGGAGTTGTGCCTCTGTGCCGATTACCTCAGAGGCAGCTTGGACTCCTTCATAAGTTGCCAAGATCTCTTTCTCTGTGGGAGTGTAGTTGGCTTTGGACCCTCTGTAGCTTCAGCTCCAGAATCCCAGTGGTCGGCCACGAGTCTCACCAGGCACCTTCTGCCAGAGGCTCCAGGACAGACCATTGTTCCCGTCTGCAGAATAAAGCACATTTTTCACCTCTGCTCCTGTCCTGACTGGGCCAAGGGCTACGGCGTGAGCGATTTCCTGCTTGATCTGGGCAAAGGCTTGCTGCTGTTCAGGGCCCCAGTGGAAATCATTCTTCTTGTGGGTAACCAGGTAAAGAGGGCTCACAATCTGGCTGTACTCGGGAATGTGCATTCTCCAAAAACCTATGGCACCTAGGAAAGCTTGTGTTTCCTTCTTGTTGGTCGGTGGAGACATTGCTGTGATCTTATTGATGACCTTGGTAGGAATCTGATGTCATCCATCTTGCCACTTTACTCCCAGGAACTGGATGTCTCGGGCAGGTCCCTTGACTTTGCTCTTCTTGATGGCAAAACCAGCTTCCAGGAGAATCTGGATGATTCTCTCTCCTTTCTCAAATACCTCTGATGCTGTGTTCCCCCACACAATGATGTCATCAATGTACTGCAGATGTTCTGGGGCCTCACCCTCTTCCAGTGCAGCCTGGATCAGTCCATGGCAGATGGTGGGACTGTGCTTCCACCCCATGGTCAGTCAGTTCCAGGTGTACTGCACGCCCCTCCAGGTGAAGGCAAACTGTGGCCTGCACTCTGCTGCCAGAGGAATGGAGAAAAAAGCATTAGCAATGTCAATAGTGGCACACCACTTCGCTGCTTTGGACTCCAGCTCGTACTGGAGCTCCAACATGTCCGGCACGGCAGCGCTCAGCGGTGGAGTCACTTCATTCAAGGCATGATAGTCCACAGTCAATCTCCATTCCCAATCAGACTTGTGCACAGGCCAGATGGGGCTGTTGAAGGGTGAGTGGGTCTTGCTGACCACCCCTTGGCTCTCCAGCTCACGGATCATCTTGTGGATGGGAATCACAGCATCTTGATTTGTCCGATACTGCCGGTGGTGCACTGTCAAGGAGGCAATTGGCATTCATTGCTCTTCCACTTTCAGGAGCCCAACTGCAGAAGGATTTTCTGATAGTCCAGGCAGGGTGTTCAATTACCTAATGCCCTCTGCCTCCACAGCAGCAATCCCAAATGCCCACCTGAGTCCTTTCAGGTCTTTGTAATAGCCATTCCGGAGGAAGTCTATGCCCAGAATACACGGGGCCTCTGGGCCAGTCACAATCGGATGCTTTTGCCACTCCTTCCCAGTCAGGCTCACTTCAGCTTCCAAAAGGGTCAACTGCTGTGATCCCCCGGTCACCCCAGCGATGGAGACAGGTTCTGCCCCCACATGTCTTGATGGCATTAAAGTACACTGTGCCCCAGTATCAACCAGTGCATCATATTGTGCATGGTTGTGGCTCTGATGTGCCAGGCCATTGAATCCACACTGTCCAGAAAACCCGGTTCTCCTGTGCCTCTTCCTGGCTAGAGGCAGGGCCCCTCTAGCCCTGGTTATCATTCTTTCCCTGGGCATACATGCTAGATGTCCCTTCAAGGGGATCTGACATATCATCCTCCCTTCTGTAATACCTGGCAGCTCGATCACGGGAGGCTGAGGCTACTTTCACCTTAGTGGAACCCCCTCGGTTAGTGCCTCCCTCCTTGAGTTCACGCACCCGCGCTGCCAGGACAGAGGTGGGTTTCCCATCCCACCTTCTCATGTCTTCCCCATGCTCACACAGGAAAAACCACAGCTCAGCTCGTGGGGTGTACCCTCTCTCTCTAGCAGGGGGACGACGGGCTCTGACTTGGGGGCCTGTGACTCGCACTGGTGCCACACTTACCTTCCTCATCTCCTCCCTCATTTCCTTCCTCATCTCCTTCATCTCCTCTTTGAGGTCCTGGACCACAGCAGAGACATGAGCTTTCAGCGGACCATTGACCATACTGTCATAATTCCTGAGCTTGTTGGCAACAGAGCCCACTGTTTCTCAGGTATTGTCAGCATCAATCGTTGCAATGAAGGTGGTGTATTGCGATGGCCCTAGCTTTGCCAGGTTCCACATCATCTGTCCTGTGCACCTGACCTTATCGGGGTCATTATCATGCTGTCCATCCCTCCCAAAGAGTACCTCTAATACTGCCACCTCTCTTAGCTGTTGGATCCCTTGCTCGAGTGTCTTCCACTGCATTCTATGATGGTACTCCTGCATTCTGTCTTTGTGAATGAACCTTTTCTCACACTCATTAAGAGCCACTCCCAGAGAGAAAGGGGCCCTGGCTCCCTCACAAATATCTGGTCCACGCCTGGGTCCTGGGTCAACGATCCTAGATACCTTGCCTCACCACTATCCAGTTGCACACCTGTGCCCATAAGGTCCCAAACCCAAAGCAGCCAGGTTGTATAAGGCTCACGCCCCCTTCACACAATGTCTTTTCGCATATTACAGAGACTGTCGTATGACAGGGACTCATTGATGATTTCCGGCTCTGACTCTCCTGCTGGTTGTGAGGGCCCTGGTTCCCCATCATCATTAACTGGTCATACTGGGTCTTATACTTGGTCTTATACTTCCTCCTTTGCACAGGGGTGACAGCTGCTGGCTGTGATTGTCCTTGTGATTCAGCTGGAGCCTGAATGGTTGAAACATCCGTGGGTTCCACTGCTGCACCATCAGACTCACCCTCTTTGGGGCAGGGAGAGGGTTTTTCACTAGCTGAGGAGGTGTATTCCGTTAGCATCTGGCATATCTCCTGGCACATCTCCTACATCCCCTTCACCAGTACCCTCACCCAGTTTGAGTAGTCCATTTCTGAGGCGAGCTGTTGGGCAGTACCAGGCTGTGGGGCTGGATCAGGCTCTGGGGTAGCATCTCTAGTGTCTGGGGCTGGTATCTGGGTAGTTATCCAGGCCAATCTCAGCTTATCCCTGAGGGCTAGATAGAGTAGGCCTACCAGCACCAGTTGGTTAGTACCCAGAGGAAATCTAAACCCTTCAAAAATTGGTGAGGTGGGCCCAAAGAACTGGTTGAGGGGTTGGGAGAAAACTTTCCCTGGTGTCATTTCCTCACAAAAGGTACCATTTTTAACATAACCCCAAAAACATGCACTTAGTGTGTGATAGCCCTTTATCCACGTGCCCACATTCTGGAGGAAGTTAAAAGCCCATGAATTCCTCACCTTCTCGACCCATAGTGCAAAGTGGATAACAGCAATGGTAGCCTTAGTCAGAGGACCCATGTTTAGGTAAGGAGCTGCAAAGGGGAAGAATATAGCCATGACCAAATGCAACCCAAACCAGGGTAAACTAGACCACATAGTGCTGCCTAACAAGGTCCCTATATCCAGCACACAAAATTAAGTAATCCACAAACTGTTATTCCTTTTTCACCCAGCGGGTTCCAGGCAGAGTTTGGCCACAGGGCCCGGGAGTTCAGCCCAGCCCGGCACAGGGGTCCCACAGGGCGTGATGGTGGAGGGTCCTTGGGGGGGGGGGGTCCAGGAGGATCCAGGGGGGTCCCAGGAGGGGATCCAGGTGAATTCCCTGCTTCCAATGAGGGATCTGTATTTTAAGAGAGGTGGTTGATGGTGCTGTAAAGGAGCAAACTGCAGAATAAGTCACAGAGAAGTCATTTAAGCAGGGACTACCCGTGGTTAATTCCTAAAACCAAAATAAGTCAGAATTTATTTTGAGGGAAAATGATTTCTAATGGCATTTTGAGGGTCATCAGGATCAATACACAGAAATAAATGCAAAGAAATACAAAGAAAATACAAAGAGGTGAGACAGGACTGGAGCTCGCTGGACTGATCCTGGGCAGAGCCCGGCCAGACCCTGCATGAATTTGGCTGCCTGAATGCAGCTCTTGCCCAGGCCCCAGGGGTGGCCCCCTCTGGGTGTCTCTCCCAGCACCACAGGGATGCTCCTGCCCCTTCCCTGGTGCCCCAGAGTCCTGCAAGCACCTTCTGGGGCCACCCAGACACCTCCCTGGGCCTCTGGAGGCCCCGTGGCACTGTGCAGACAGGGATTGAATCAAAGCTTCCTTGGAAGATGGAGGCAGGAGAATATTGCCCACGATCTTCTTTCCAGCTGCCCTCCACACTCCTGCAAATCCTGCTGGGACACTCAGGCTCTCCATTCCAGGGCTCTGCAGCTCCCGTGCAAACCCATCCATCACTGTGTCCCCTCTCGCATGGATAGCAAGGAAATGACACAGCAATGTCCAGAAAATGTGAACTTGATTAACTTGACTGCTGGGATTGACTGGAAGATTACGGGGTGAGAACCTTATGCCTCCAAAAAGGGTCAAGAGTTTGGAACTGGAACAGTCATGGAAACTTCAGCTTCTGGGGGAAAAGGTGGCTGGGAGCTCTGCGGCTGAGGATGGGAGGCTTCACTGACCCCTAAGCTGGGGGATGTCGCAGTGCCTGGGCTGAGCACTGGTCACAAATCCCCCGCGATGCCCTGCAAGCTGAGTGCCGAGCTGGAGCTGGAGAGTCAGCGCTGAGGGGAGCCTCGGGGTCTCCTCCTCCTGCAGCTGCCCCCTTTTGCTGGTGTCTTGGCTCTGGGCCTCTGCAGAGAGCGGTGGCACCGGCACAGCCGCATCCGGGCGCGGTTGTGCCTCAGCAGCCGCAGCAGCTCCTTGGGGCAGCCGCGTCCCCGCAGCGCGTCCTGCACAGCCCCAGGGGCTCCGGCGCTTCTCCTGCACGGCCCGGCCCAGGGAGCCCGATGGAAGGGGCAGAGGGGCCGAGCGGGGCTGAGCCCTCTGGCACTGCCCTTGGCCTCTCCGTGAGAGACTCAGGCCTGGCTGGGCTGCCCCGGGCAGAGGCTGCAGCAAGAAGAGCTCCGGCCGCCTCTGCCTGGTGTCCCTGGGGCTCAGGCTGGGCCCGATTCCCGCCCAGGGGCTCAGACCCCTCTGCCGAGGGGCCGTGGCCAAAGGGCTGCCCGGGAGGCCCAGCACCCTCTGGTCCAATCCAGCTTTGCTCCACCACGGGGGCTCTCAGGCCTCACCCAACACCGGCTTGGTCCAAGGCTTTGGTGGCTGCCGGCCCTGGCACTGTCCCGCCTGCCTGACCCCCCTCCCTCACCTCTCCCCAGCGTCTCCGGAGCCTCCTGCCAAGGCACCATCCCAGGACAAGGCCCGTGATCAGCAGCTCCAGGGCCGAGCGTGTCCAAGAAACCAGCACCACGTCCACCAAGGGGTTCATCCCAGGGCCTGTGGAGTCCTGCGGCTCCAGCTCCTCACGAAGCAGTGACGAGGCGCCCATGTCCCCCTCAGGATGGCTGGAAGGGTCGAGGGGATGGGCCAGCATCAGCAGCACACAGAACTGCAGCAGCCAGGAGAAGCCCTGGCTGGCCATGGTGCTCTGTGGGATGAGCCGCCACCTCCACGCTGGCTCTGGCCGTGGCTCCGTGCCGAGTGCTGCCTGGGCTCTGGGCACGGCGACGGGCTGGGGACAGCTGACAGCCACCACGCTGTCCCCAGAGCCTGTGATGTCACAGAATCACCAAATGCATTGGCTTGGAAGAGCCCTGGGAGATCATTGAGTCCAACCTGTGCCCCATCCCCACCACAGCAACCAGGGCAGAGCCCTGAGTGCCACACCCAGGCTTTCCTTGAGCACCTCCCCAATGGTGGCTCCACGCCCACCTGGCCAGCCCATTCCAATATCTAATGCCCCTTTCTGGGCAAAAGTTCTTTCTAATGCCCAACCCAAACGTCCCTTGGTGCAGCTCAAAGCCCCTGTTGGCACCTGCTCTCTCTTGTCCTTGCCCAGCTCTGACAAGGCTGGTGCTGCCTTGTCGGTCCCTTGCCTGAGGGCAGGAGAAGAGGCTGTGCCAGTGAGTGCTGCTCAACTGAGGCCATTCCAAGGGGCTGCTTTCCTTCTGCTTTGCAGATTTGCATTGAAGAAGAAAGCATCTTTGCATTGAAGAAGAAAGCATCAGTTCAGCAAAGAAGGACTTACTGGGACAGACAATTTGTACAAGAATAAAGGTCAGTAAATAGGCCAGGAAAAAGACAAAGAATGGAAAAGAGAATGTGGATACAAAAATGCTGCTAGCAAGAATTTTCTTGCTATTTTCTAAGTCCGTGAGAGACTTTTCTCTCTCACAGAAGATAGCAGCAGAGTTCTATAAACAATGAAACACAGGCAACCTTGAGAAGCCTTGTTTATAGTACAGTAGAAAAATATTTTGACAATGATGTTTTAGGATTTTAGCCAGTCACACCAAGGGGTGGCTGATCCTTTATCCAGTTAGACTATGAAGAAAAAAGGCTATAAAAGAGTTTGTAAAGTAATTCAATCAATCAATCTTGCTGCATATTTATGCCTGCTGGCTCTTCTCTCCTCCTCCCTACGGCTGCAGGACACGGTAATATTTTACGGCATTTAATAAGAGAAGAGGATTCCTAAGTGTCTGAAGTACAGGGTTCTGGAAGAGCTTTTCAGTCAGCAGCACCTCGAGTTTTAAGATGGAGTTGGAGCAGTGCCCGAAGCTCTTCCCACACTTGGGGCACTCGCAGGGATTCCCTTACTGGTGCCTCTGCTGGTGTTTCCTCAAGGACGAGCTCCAGGAGAAGCTCTTCCCATACTCGGGACACTCTAAGGCCTCTCCCTGGTGTGGATGCGCTGGTGGCTGGTGAGTTGGGAGCTCCACTTGAAGCTCTTCCCGCAGTCTGTGCAGCGGAAGGGCCTCTCCCCTGTGTGTGTTTGCTGATGTACAATGAGATAGGAGATCCATGGAAACATCTTCCCACACTCAGGACACTCAAAGGGCCCTCCCCTGGCGTGCATCTCCTGGTGGCAGGTCAGGCTGGAGCTCTGGCAGAAGCTCTTCCCACACTGCAAGCACTTGTAGGGCCGTTCCCCAGTGTGGATCCTCTGGTGGCAGGTCAGGCTGGAGCTGTGGCTGAAGCTCTTCCCACATTCCAAGCACTTGTAGGGCCGTTCCCCAGTGTGGATCCTATAGTGGCAGATCAGGCTGGAGCTGTGGCCGAAGTTCTTCCCACATTCCATGCACTTGTAGGGCCATCCCCCTGTGTGTATCTGGTGGTGGATGAAGAGGTGGGAAGTGTGGCTGAAGCTCTTCCCACATTCCAAGCACTTGTAGGGCTTCTCCCCAGTGTGAAGCTGCTCATGGATCACCAGGTTGGGCCTCTGGATGAAGCAGAGGGGGGGCCTTTTCTCCTCAGGGCACCCTGGGCTGGCTTTGGAGCCCCTCCTTGTGGGGGATCCCTTTGGCTTTTCCTCCCCGTGTGATTCCTGTGCCATTGAGCCACTCAAAGCAGCCTCTTCCACGAGGTTCTGCCACGGGGATTTGTCCTCCCTGGTCTCCATCTGCAGCTCAGTGCCTGGGGGAGCAAGGACAAGGAGAGGAAGGGACAAGAAGAGGAAGGAACAAGGAAGGAGGAAGGAAAGAACAAGGAGAGGAAGAAGGGTAGAGAAGGAAGAAGGAGAGGAAGGGACAAGAAGAAAAAGGGAGAATGAAGATGAAGGAACAAGGAAAAGGAAGGAAAAAGAAGAAAAAGAAACAAGAAGTAGAAGGAACAAGTAGAAAGAGGGCAAGGAAGGAAGGAAGGAAAAGGAACAAGGAGAAGAAAGATAAGGAGAGGATGGGATTTGCCTCCGTGCCACAGGGAAGGGGAAGGAGATCCCCCCAGTCCGTCCCCGGCAGGACGGCGTCGGCAGCGGGGTTGTCCTGCAGCCGGGGGCGATGCTGGGCTGGGAGATGGAGCAGGAGAGAAGGGGAAGGGGCAGTGACTTCCTCCTCACCTGCCTGGGGCTCCCGGGACATCTTCCTCACTGCCTCCTCCTCCTCCATTCGGCCAAGGCTTGGGAATGAGAAGTCCTGTTTTGGGGGGAAAACCAAGGGGTGAGTGCATTGGCTTGGGGGTTTCTCCCACCCAAGTCCATCTCTAGAAGTCACCAGATACCTTGTGTGAGAATTTAAAGAGTTTAATATAAAGACAATAAGAGACACATAAAATAAAGCAAAGGGATAACGGCCGGGTGCCTTGGCGCTCTGCCAAGAGCACACCTGATGCTCGAGGTGAGTCCCTTTTTTATCATTTTTATTGTCCGTTCTCTATTAATATTAAAACTTTTCTCGGAGCTGTTCTGCATGACCACTCCTTGGGTCCGCCTTTTTAGAGCATGCGTAGTCTTCTGCCTTGTGGTTTTATTTCTTTTGATTCTTGGGGTTGGGCCCGCTAGGTAAGAGTCGATGGTGGGGTGGATCTCTTAATTCTCCAGACAGTCAGGGCTGATTGCAGCTTTGGGCCTCTTTGCCCCCCGGGCAGAGCGGTGATAGCGGCTCTCGGACCCTCCTGGCCGCCCGTTCTCCGGGCAGAGCAGCCTTTGGGCCCTTTTGTTCTCTGGACAAAGTGTTGATTAGCAGCTCCTTGGGCCTCATCCTCTGCTCGATTGGAGGTTATCTTACTTGCTCACACTTGTTAACATTCTTGCTAAAAAGAGAGAAAACTACATCTACACAGCAAAAAAGCATTTCTAACATTATATAATATCTACCTTTATACTTTGCGAGAAGCCAATATTATATTATATGTTTATAACACTTGTGTCCATGAAAACCTCCAAAACATCAAGACTCAGAGGAAAATATCCCTCATTGAGGTTCCCCCTCTCTGGTCTCTCCACTATGGGGTTCTGGGGGTCCCCCTTGTCCTGGATGTTGCGGGCCCTGCATATATTGGAGGTCCCTTCTCTGCAGGGTCTCTGCCTGCTCCAGACTTCCAGGGAATCCCAGGGGTGCCCCCTCTTTGGTCTCCCCACTCTGGGGTTCAGGGAGTCCCCCTTCTCTGGGGCTGCACTAAGGGATGCCGAGGGTTTTGGGGTCCCAGGGGTCCCTCCTCCCCTGGCTCTCTGCTTCGGGGTGCCGGGGGTCCCCCCTCTCTGGGGTCCCCTCTTTGGTGTCCCAGGGGTTCCCCGTCTCCAGGCTCATCCCTTCTCGGGGCTGCCCCTTCTCCAAGCTCACCCCACTCCCGGCTGCCGGGGTCCCCCCTCTCCAGGCCCCCATTTCAGGGTCCGGGAATCCCGGGGCTCCCCGCTTTTCTCTCTCCCCCCTCTCAAGGCTCCTCCCCTCCTCCCCCGCCCGTACCGGGCGATCGCCACGTGGCTCCCGGGACCCCGCACCCGCCACCCACCGCCGGGGCTCTGCCGGCAGCCGCCACCGCGACATCCCCAAAAAACACCTCCCGGGGACCCCGCAGTATCCACCCAAAGGGCATTTCGGGTCAGCTTTGAAGTCCTGCAAGATCCAAACATCGCTCCACCCGCCCCATCCCGAAGAAAAGAATCAGGGAGCCCCAAAGTACTTCGGCTGAACTCCAAATATCCCTCCCCCCTTCAAAAGAAACCCTCCCCTGGGATACCCGGATACCCGGAGCGAGGTCCCCCTTCCCGGTCACCTGCGGGATGCGGGGGCAGCGATGCTCCCGGCGCGAAGGGGCTGCAGATCCAGAGAGCGCTGGACGCACGCGGCGCCTCCTCTCGCTGCTGCTCTTCCTGCTCCCGCTCCTCCTCTGGCCCTCCTCTTCCTCCCGCTCCTCCTCCTCCTCCTCCGTCCCCCCGGCTGCTGGCGAGGAGCTCTCGGGTGAGCGGGGCGGGGACGGGACACGGTGGGAAAGGGGTGGGAAAGGGGTGGGTCCCCCCCAAACCGAGCTGGGGGGAGCTGGGGTTCGGGGGACGGTGGGAAAGGGGCGGAAGAGGGCGGATGAGGGGAGGTGGGACAGCGGGGAGGGGGTTCCCAGTGAGGGTCTCCCAGTTAACGCCAGGACCCCCAAATGCCGTCCCTGTCCTCCCAGCCCCTCCCGGCGCTGTGGGGGCCGGGCCGTGCCCCAGTGCCGGCTCCAGGGAGCCCGAGCGAGCCGCCTGCCCGGCATCGAAGCTCTGGGCGCGGAGCCGAACGGGCGCCGTGCAGGGAGTGTCTCTGCGCTGCGGGCTCTGTGCCTGAGCGCTGCCCCGCGCCGAGCCCCAGAGGCGCGGCTGCTCCGCTTCCTGCGCCGCTGCTCCCTGCGCAGGGGAGGCCGCGGAGCGCCGCGAGAGGGAGCGGCTGATGGAAGGGCTGCAAAGGCTGAGAAGGCTTTGGAGCGACTGGGGAGGCTGTGGGGGTGCTGAGGCTCTGGCGGGGCTGAGGGCACGCTGGAAGCGACTCAGTGTTGCCTTTGCTTCCTAGATCTCCGTCTGCTCGACGTTTCCAGTGAATCATTAAAAAGCCGGTATTCACGGACAGAAACTCTCTAACTAATTAAAGTTAGAAAGTGGTGTGTTTATTACGCCGGCGGGCGGCACGGGAGTCGCCTCCTAGGGACGTGCCAGTCACTTACCCGGTTATTTGCCCTCTATTGATTTCACAAAGTGTTAGATATTAATCCTATACATATCTCCAGCACCTCCTATTCCCCGCTTCCTATTAAAATGCGGTTATTAGTCCTTTGCGCGTGCCCAATTCTTTTCTTGATTTGGGTCGGTGGTCTTGAAAGATGAAGTCGGGGATCTCTTCGTCACCATGAACTTTCTACCTTCTATTGTGGGCAAGCCTCGGGAAGCCTTCTGGAGACGGTCCATACCTCCTGCCTGTATTTGATCATGCAATCTAGGTGCTGGCTATAATTCTATCCGCTTCTTTTGTCCTTATGGCAGTTCATTTACTATAAGCAAAGTTGCAGACAGGTGCATAATGGCGAAAAGCACTGAACTTCTTGGCTAAATTTCTAACTCTTCGTTGACTTGTCTTTTGGTTCAATCAGTACAAATTGCTTCTAACTCCCGGCTAAAGTTTAACTTCATAATCGTGGCTCACTGCTGCTGTTGCTTTTGTCTTCCTTATGATTTTATCTTTTGCATGAAATGCTTGTGCAGTGCCCCTGCTGTCCCTTGTGTCCCCTGGGCACCGACAGCCCTGGCCCTTGCCCTGCTCCCCCTCCCACGTTCCATCCCGGCTGGCGGAGCCTTGGAGCTGCCGTGGGGCTGCCCCGGGGGCTGCGGCCCGAGCCGGGGCCCCTTCCCAGTGCTCCCAGTCTGCCCATCCAGCCTGGAGCAGCCAGCGAGGGCTTCAGCTGGGGCGGCAGAGAGGCGCTGCTGGGGGGTCCCAGCTCCGCTTGGCTTGGGTTGTTCTTCCCAAGCTGGGCATAAACGACTTTGGGAGTTTTCTGCCACAAATCTCTCCCCTCGTGCACTCAGCCAAAGGGGTTTGGGGCAGTTTTCCCTTTTTGGGGGAAATCAAAGCGATGCACTGATGCTCCGTCGGGCCGGGAGCAGCGGAGAGCTTTGTTTCTCTTCTCAGCTGAATCCCGGCTCGGGGGGATGCATGTGCCCCTTAATGTGCACCCCCACTTTGTATAACATCCGATATTCATGGCTCTGTGAAGTCTTTGTTCTTCTGGAAGTTCAGGAATTTCGCAGGAGCTTTGATGAGCAGCAGTTCGTGTCAATTAGTAACATTTTCTGAAATTTATGGTTTCTCCCATTACTTCCTTATCTCCAAGTCTCTGGTCCTATCTCCAATGGGATTCAGAGCATCTGTTTGTAAAGACACGTTCATTTTTTTTCCTTTTAATCCTCCTCTTCTTCTTTTCTGAGTACTTCTCTTTACAAACTTTAAAAATGCCTTAATCTGTTCTTCCTGGGCCTTCTTTGGTTTTGGGATTATTCTCAGTGACCTCATTCTGTGTCCTTTTGCAGCCGTTTCTGGGTCAGGAGGCCTGGCTGCCACCTGCATGCCCTTGATCCCCTGCTGAATGAGCTGCACTGAGCAAGGTGTGGTGCATGGTAAAAAGATGAGAGTTGCTGCAGCACCTGAGAGGAGGAACAGCATTGGTTTAACCCATGGTCTGCCAGGGAACCACAAAAACGTGTCCCATTCCCATCCTTTCCACGTTTGGAGTGGTACATGAGCTGCTTTCTTATTTTGTTTGTTCTCTGTTTCACCACTTCTCCTTTGTCATCTCTTTGCCAAGAGCACTTTGAGTCATTAATTTTCCACAACCTCCTGGTCCTTCTGCTGGAAGAGAATCTGATGCCATCCCTGGGTGAAATGTGGCGTTGCTCGTGGGAGTGGATTGGTGGGTGAGAAGGTCAGGAGCTGGAGCTGTGTGCTTGGTTATGATTTGGAGGACAGCTTGTAATCTAATGATGCATTGAAATGATCAGTGGGTTCTCTGGCACCTGGTATGAATTTGTTTGGGTTCCCAGGGGCTGCTCCATGGTGTTGTAGGATTTGTTCTGGTGGCTGTTCATCTTTTCCCCATTTTTGGGCACTCCCAGAAATGCCAGGGATGCATCAATTGACCGCTTTTCTCTGATTAAATCATCACATCCTTGGATTCCCAAGTGATTTCGCTGAACTTGTGTCAGCAAAAGCAGCCCAGTGGTCAAACCCACCCTGTATAACACAGAGAGTGCCAGCAGATGTTGGAGTGGGGAGAGGGATGATTCCCCCCCGCTTTTGTGAGTGAAGTTCTCCCAACATTCTCCGTTTGCTGTTTTCCTTTGCAGCTTCAGGGATTTCTGTTGCAGAGTCAGAGATGCTCAGTGTGGGCTCTGCCTTTAGCGATGCAAATTCCGTCCGTGCAGGGAGGCAGAGCTTGGGGTGAGGGGCAGAGGGAATCAGCCCAATTCCTGTGGCAGGCAAGGAGAGCCTGGGACATTGTGCACACTTCCCGCAGCAGAGTTAATTTGCATTTCTAAAGCTCCTCTGCTGGCTGCCTGGTAGGAAGCTTCTCCTCCAGGGCAGCCATCAGGTGACTCACAAGTGGCCCCCCAACAAGCAGCTTTCTTTTTTTTTTTTAATGTTTTATTAACTGTTTATGAGTTAAAGGGTCAGTTTTAAACCTCTTCCAGTTTTGCAAAATGCAACCTGAAGGTTAACATCGAAAAACCCATTCCAAAATTCTGCCATCACTAACAGACACCCACATGCATACACAAAAAACACCCCAAAGCAATAAAGATTTTTGCTGCTTCTTGTCCTAAGACTAAAAATTGACTCTCACACCCTGGCCCAGACCCATCTGACAATATCAAAGTAGGATTATTAAGAAAAAAGCCTTCTAATGTTGTAATCTTATCAAAACTGTGGGAAGAACAAAAACTCCCCAACAACCTTTTTAGTGTTAGAGGATTAAGGCTGAAGAAAATGAATACAAAAGCTAAATTCTTAGCAATGTAGTATTGAACATTTATTAGTAGAACAAAGGCAAATCACAGCTCTGGGGCGCTTGGCAATATTGCCAGAGGCGCCCTCCATTCATTTTACTGTGGACTGAAGTACTCTCCTGAACTGTTACATATTCATTAACCCAGAAAGGAATTTACACTTCACTCCCCTTTCCCCCGCTCCGGTTTCTGCCCCTTCCCCCAGCAGGACACCGCCTCAGTCCTCTGGATCGCTTCAGAACTGCAGACAGGCCCCCTCTCTCCGGTGCCTCCGCAGTCTCCAGCCTCATTGGCAGCTGCCAGTTCCCTTGGGCGGGGTGAGTTCTGATGAGGTAACAATCTTCCTGGGATGCTTGCGGTTTATCTTCTTTGTTTCTCTAAGATGTCTTGGTTCCTGGCTCTGTAGTTTCTCAGCTCAAAAGACATTTATTACCATGTGTTTATTAATAGATTTCTTAGCGTATTACAACTATTTCGAAGTTACAATTTACCTTAGTCTCGTTTCTACTTAACTACATTTTACCTTAACACTATTTCCACATAATCCATCATCACTTCTAAATGTTTGAATCACACATGCAAAAGACAACATTTATCATTCACTCATTTATCATTCACTCATTTATCACACCAGGGTAAGGAATTCCAAACATGGATTTCAGGGGAGATAACTGAATATCTGCCCTGGGTCTGGCTCTTCTTCTTGCCAAAGCCAATGGCAGCAGCCGTACCCGTGGCATCTTGGTTTCTCTCAGCAGCTTCAGAAGTTGTTTCTTTATTTCCCCATTCATTCTTTCCACCCGACCCGAACTCTGGGGGTGCCAGGGCGTTTGGAGGTGCCACTGTGTTCCTAAGGCAGCCAGAACGGCCTGAAGGATCTTTCCTGTAAAATGAGTTCCCCTGTCTGAGTCCATTGCTTCCACAATCGCATATCTTGGAATTGTTTGTTCCAAACATGCCTTAAGAACTGATGCAGGGATTGCTGAAGCAGTTGGAAATGCTTCTGCCCCGCTGTGAGCTGCCATGCTGTTAGCAGAAGATATTGAAGCCTTCCTGCTCAGGGCATTTCAGTGCCAGGCTCTTCCAAGCACCCCCAGCTCGGCCCTTTGAGCTGAGCATGCGGGCGCTGAGCTGTGCTTTGTCTCATTCCCTTTCCTTCAGAGCAGCTGTCTTGTCACTCTTTTCCCTTCTGCTGCCCTTGCAGAGCCATCCCTAAACACCTTTTCTCCCTCAGGCCGGGGAATGTCTGGTAAATCTCTCCTAGCCCGGGTCTGGAGCTCTGTCACTTGGCTGCAGCCATGGGTTTCTTGCCAGCCCCGTGTCCAGGGCCGTTCAAACAGGAGGCTGGGTTCAAGCCTTGCCCTGTGCTCAACTCTGAATCCTCCTGTTCCATCCAAGGAGTTTCATTCTGTAAGAACCGAGCGCTGCTCATCCATTTAGAGGCTCCTTTGGTTAACAAAGCTTTAACTTGATGCCAGGCTGGAACAATCAAAGATTCTGCTGCTGTCAGTTTTCAGGCCTCAGTTCCCATTAAAGCCGGGGCTGCACAATTCTGCAGACAATGAGGCCACTCTCTGGCCACTGGGTTAAACATCTGAGCCCAGGAATTCCTTTGGCATGGCCCTGATTAACATCCCCATGCAATTCAAATGGTTTTTCCCTGTCTGGGAGGGCCAGGGCAGGAGGCTCAGTTAATCTGCTTTTGAAGCCTTGAAAATTGTGCTTTCCTTCTGGTGTCCATGATGGGGTTTCTTGGCTGGCAGGAGAGGAGAGTTGTAGGGAGAGATGCCTGGCTCCAGAAGCGCTGCCTTTAGCAGGACCTCAGTAAGAGGCTGTAACCCCTTCCTTGCCTCCCTTGGAACAGGGTATTGCTTTTAGACACCACTTGTCCTGGATGCTTCAGAGGAATTTGGAGAGGCTCCATATCTAATTTTCCCTATTTCCCTGGGGCTGCCCACACTTCTGGGTTCCCTTCAGCAGAGGCCTTTGCAGACATTTGACACCAAGGTACAGCAGCATTAGCCTCTGTATCTCCTTTTACAATATGAATTTGCATTCCCACTTCAGCCACCAAATCCCTTCCCAGTAAATTACAATCACAATTAGGAACAAACAGAAATTGATGCGTTTCAAACCCATCTCCCGCATCTACTGATAGTGGTTGAATGAAACACCCCTGCTCATCTTTCCCACTTATTGCCTGAATAATCAAAGAACTTGTTGACAATTTCCCCCCTTAGGTCTCAGATTCGGAGTGGATGGAGAGGCCCCTGTGTCCATCAGGAGCGGCCTCGTCTCGATCCAGACGCGCCCTGAATGTTCTCAAGGGCTCTGGTGCGGTGGGTCCCTGGTGTGCTGGGAGCTCTGAGAGCCCTGCCAATCCATGTCCATCAGGGCTGGACTTGCTCGTGCTGAGGGTGCTGCTGTCTGTGCTTGCAGTGTCCTTGTGGCCTGCAGCTGGAGCCCTGATTCCTTGCCAGGGGCTGTTTGGGTCGGCTCTGCCGTGCCGAGGAGGGCAATGCCTGTGCCAGGTGCTTGTGGCCGCTGCCGTCCCCTGGGTGCTGGGGCCCCCTTGGGCCCTGCGGTTCATCCCTGGGGGGCTGTAGAAACTCTGCCATGGCCTTTGCCTTCACCTTGGCCTTTTGCTCATCCCTTCTTGCATTCCCCTGCTGAGCCTTTCTGGCCAAGTGCTGCAGGGGCTTCTTGTGCCTCTCCTGCAGCCCCCTCAGTGCCTGTGGGTGCTCATCCTCTGACAGCTGCTGAGCTTTCTGCACAATCATTCGTTTCTCCAGTGACCCAGAGAAGATCGATGAAAGAAAATCCTGATCCTTCCACATCCCGCAGCCTCCTGGGGGCCGGGGGCCACTGCCGGCCCTGCCCGGGGGGTGCTGGGGTCAGGCAGTGCCCGGCGCTGAGCCCCGGCTGCCCCACAGCCCCGGCCCGGCCCCGCAGCTCCCCACAGGCCCCCAGCCCGTGCTGCCCTGTCCTGCTGCTCCCCCCCACAGAGAAACACCCTGAAATCCTGAACTTCTTTGTTTCCCAGTCCTGGAAAGCGGGAATAGAAGAGATCTGGATCAGCTGTCAAATTTTGAGGATAAGACGGTGCTGAAAAGCATCCCAGTCCTCACTTTTTTCTCTTCCTCCTCTTTTCCATCTTCCTTTTCCTTTCTTACCACATAGATTCCTCCTGCTGCTGTTTGCCTTAACCATATTGCTGCACACTCCCTTCAACCAATCCCTTCCCAGCACACCAACACCATCTGTCCCCTGTTGCTGAGACCCCTTCTTGACTTCCCTTTTTACCCCTGCTGGGTGTCCATGTCCTTAATTACCTCTGGGAGAACGTGCAAACTGCTTCAACACTCTCCCCTTTTGTATAGGACACGATGTCCATGGTTGTGTTCCGGCTTTGTTGTTGTTCTGGAAGTTGAGGAATTGAGCAGGAGCTTGGCTGAGCAGCAGTGTGTGTCAATCAGTAGCATTTTGTGGAGCTGCTGGTTTCTGCTTGTGTCACTTGCTTGTGTCCAAGTCCGTGTGGCTGTGTCCGAACAGATTGAGAGCATGTGTTTGTAGGGAGGCGTTGGTGTTGTTCCTTCGCTGGGGGTGCCCGGTTTTCGGGCCATCCCCCCTGGAGCAGGGTGTCCCCCCTTGGTGCAGGCGCGGCCCTCAGGCAGCGCTCAGCCAATCAGCAGGCGCGGCGCTGGTGACTCAGCAGTTGCCAGGCAGAGCCGCAGCGCCCGGCGCTCCCCAGCTGGAGCCCCCGTGTGGCCCGGCCTTGGCGCCCCCCGCGAGGGGAATTTGGGGAGGTGGGAGGGGGGGAGCGCCAAGGCCGGGCCGGGCCGTGCTGTGCTGGCAGAAGTGGCTGCGGCGGGGCCGAGTGCGGCCAGGAGCGGCCGAGAGCCCAGCGCTGCCCCAGCCCGAGCTGCCGCAGCTGCATCCCTGCGGGTGCTGTGGGATCCGAGAGCTCTGGGGGGCAGAGCGAGCCAGGGGTGGGTGCTGGGCCTGGGGGGAGGAGGAGAAAGGCTGGAGGAGCAGGGCTGGAGACCACAATGGTGAAAGGATGGACGTGGGAGCAGCAGGTGGGATTCTGCAGGAGACGGAGTAGTGTGAGGAAGAGTAGGGATAGAGGAGGAGGAGGAGGAGCAGGAAGAGGAGGCACCGCAAGGTTCCAGCACTCGCTGTATCTGCAGCCTCCCCCCAGCCCCAGGAGCGTTGCCCCCCCCATCCAGCAGGTGATCAGGGAGGGGGATCCACGATTTTCCCTTGGGTGAATCTTGGTGTTTCTGAGGTTTCTTGGGCTCCATGTTGGTGCTTTGGTATTTTTGTGGGGGCTGAATGTTTATATTTTGGAGGGTGTTTTGTCTGAATCTTAATGTTTTGGTAGTTTTGGGTCTGTGTCTTGATGTTTGTGGGACTTTTGGTCTGAATCTTGGTGTTTTGGAGGTTTTAACAGACACAAGATGCCTGGTGATGGCCTTGGGCAGGAGAAACCACAAGCCCAAGGCGCTCACCCCTTGTTTCTCCCCCCAAACCAGGATTTGTCATTCCCAAGGTGTGGCTGGATGGAGGAGAAGGAAAAGGCCCGGAGATGCCGCACGAGGAGGGGCTGCAAATGCAGCCCAGAGAGATCCAAGGAGGAAAGAGCCCCCCTGTGCCGGGAAGGCGGCCGGAGATCCAGGCAGAGCTCGGAGCTGGGGGAGAAGCCTCAGGGTGGGGAGAAGCCTCACAAGTGCTTGGAGTGTGGGAAGGGCTTCAGGTGGAGCTCCAGCCTGATTAAACACCAGAGGATCCACACTGGGGAGAGGCCCTACGAGTGTGGGGAATGTGGGAAGGGCTTCTCCAGCATCTCCCACCTAATCCGGCACCAGGTGGTCCACACCAGGGAACGGCCCTATGAGTGCTTGGATTGCTGGAAGAGCTTCGGACAGAGCTCCGAACTGAGGGTACACCAGCGCACCCACACTGGGGAGAGGCCCTACGAGTGCTCTGAGTGTGGGAAGAGGTTTCAGAGGAGCTCCCACCTCCTCGTACATCAGCGCATTCACACGGATGAGAGGCCCTTCCGCTGCCCCGACTGTGGGAAGGGCTTCAAATGCAACTCCACCCTCATCAGGCACCAGCGCATCCACACCGGGGAGAGGCCCTACGAGTGTCCCCAGTGTGGGAAGAGCTTCTCCAGCAGCTCTAACTTGACCCAACACCAACGGAGGCACCACTAAGGGAAGCCCTGCGAGTGCCCCGAGTGCGGGAAGAGCTTCGTGTGCTGCTCCAGCTCCATCCCCCGTGGGAGGATCGGCGTTGGATGATCCCCAGTGACCCCCGTTGGGCAGAGCCCTGGTGACCCCCGCTCCGGGTGATCCCCGCTGGGTGGGGGGAAGGTGTTGGAGAGATTTCTTTGCCTTCTCCTTGTGCTGCTGGGATTTGGTTGGTCATAAATTCCCTCCCTGTGCCCCGGCTGGCTCTGTTGTGCCTGTGACGGGATCTCTCCTGGTCCTTCTCTCAGCTCCTGGGCTTTTCCTTGTATTTCCTGTCCCTGTGCAGTAGCAGAGGGCAGGGACAGAGCGGTTTTGGTGTCTCCCAGCATCCAGGCAGGGCCAGCCCAGCCCCGGGGGTTGTGAGGGGATTGTGTGGGTCCCCCATTTTCGGGACATCCCCACTGGAGGAGGGTGTCCCCCCTTGCTGCAGCCCCAGCCCTCAGGCAGCGCTCAGCCAAGCAGAGAACACCCTCAGCTGGGGCCTCGTTTTTGGGCACATCTGAGCCCCTGGACATCTCCATCCCCATTTTGGGGTGCAGCTGAGCTCCTGGATACCTGCGTTCCCAGTTTTGGGGCTGTATTTGGCTTGCACAGCCTGGTTTTGGTAGCGGGGCTGGTTCAGATATGGCTTCTGAGAGAAGGATCTGGAAGCTTCCTCCATGTCTGGCAGAGCCAATCCCTGGCAGCTACAAAGATGGAGGTGCCGGATGCAGAGATGCCCCCACAGCCCCTGGGAAGGAGGGATTGAGGGAGGGTGTTTTTAAGGGTCTTCTTCTCCTTCTCATTCTCCTGCTCTTATTTTTTCAGTGTCATCAATTTAATTAATTGGTATCTCTAATTAGAGCCTGTTGTGCCCGTGCTGGTGTTTGCTGAGGGATCTCTCCCGGTCCTTATCCCCACCCGGGAACCCTCGGTTCCATTTTCTCTCCCCTGTGCGGCTGCGGGGGGCAGGGACAGAGTGGCTTTGGTGGGTGCCTGGCACTGGGCCAGCATCACCCCAGGCCATGGGCACCCCTGAGATCCCGTGTCCCTGGGGACACATTTCTGGGCACAGCTGAGCTCCCACCTGTCCCGCACCTCGAGGTTCCCCCTCCAAAAAACTCCACCGCGAGGCTGCAGCGTCCCTAAAGCCCCTCAGCCAATCAAAGTCGTGGCCAGCGCTGGCCATGGGGCAAGTGGCGGCAGCTGGGGCCGTACTGGTGGCACTGGTGGTGCTGGGAGCCCCCCCGGCTGCGGGCACGAAGCTCTCGGGTGAGCGGGGGGGGCGGGACGCGATGGGAAAGGGGGGGGAGAAGGGGAAAAAGGAGTGATGGGACCCCTAAAATGAGTGAGAGGTGGAGGCGACCCTCAAAGGAAGAGCAGGAGGGGGCTGAAGAGGGGGGGAGAAACGGGTGGGAGGGGGTGGGAAAGTGGGGAAAAGTGGAGGATGGGACCCTAAAACTGAGCGGGAGTGGGCTGGGGATTGGGGGATTGTGGGGGAAAAGGGTGGCAAGGGTGAAAAGGGGGGAATGGGACTCCAAAACTCCTCTGGGGAGCGGCTGGAAATGGCGGGGGAGGGGATGTGAAATAGGGAGAAGGGTGGAAAAGAGGAAGTGGGAGCACGGGCAGGAGGGTCCCGTGGCGGCCGTGGGGCACAGGGGGTGCGGAGCGGGGATCCGGGGTGGCTCCCGGAGCTCTGGGCGTGCTGGGGGCTGCAGGGGGGCACCCCCTGAGCTGTGTCCCGCACACACAGGGGTGTTCCAGGGGATGATGAAGTCCGAGTGTCACTTCATGAAGGGCACCGAGCCGGTGAGGTTGGTGCAGAGGAGCATCTGACACCGGGAGCAGCAACTGCACTCGCCAGCGATGTGGGGCTGTTGGTGGGGGACACCCCGTGTGGGGAGAAACAGGCGCAGTGCTGGAACAGCCATGCAGCAGGAGTGGGGTACAAAGGGGCTCTGGCGGACAGGCTCTGCCGGCACAACCGCGAGGTCGTTGCCCCGTTGCTGGCGGAGCGCAGAGGTGCAGAACGTCGGGCAGAGCGAGTCCCCTCGGGCCCTGCCCTGGGGATGAGCCTGGAGCCCCTCAGCCCCCCTGGTGCCCATCCCCGGAGCCTCTTGTCCTTCCAGGTTCCCCTGATGTCTCCCAGTCTCTCCCAGCCTCTCCCAGTCCATCCCAGTGTCTCCCAGTGCCCCCGCGCGTGTCCATCCCAGCCCTGCGTGGCGCTGACGCCCCTCAGCCAATCAGAGCGCGTCTCTCTGATGACTCATCAGTTGCCAGGCAGACCCGCAGCGCCGACTGCCCCGTGCTGGACTCGGCCTCCCAGTGCCGCGTGCTCCATTCCCAGTCGCTCCCAGTGCCCTCCCAGTGCCTCCCCAGTGCCCTCAATCCACTCCCCTCTCACGCGGGCAGCTCACTTCTCTCAGAACACCCCAACCCAAAGCTGTCTATGCTTCTAGGCCGATCTCGTGTCCTGTTTCTCGGTGTTGAGCATTCCATCAAGAGCCACCCTTCTTTTTAGCCTTGGCAAAGGGGCTGGGAGAGGGTTTGGGGGATCCTCGGAAGGCAGGGAGCAACTGGGATGGGGCTTGTGGAGTCCTGGAGGAGATGAGAGTGGGTTTGGCATGTGCTGGAAGGTTTAACAGCGTTCTGGACAGATTGGGGACGAAAAAAAGAGGAGTTTAGGGGGTCCTGATGGTTCTCTGGGGGTTTTTTGAGAGGTCCTGACCCCCGCGGACCCCCCACAGATGCCAGCGGACACTGCCCGCAGCAAGATTCTGACGGGGATCGGGGACTTGGTGTTGGGCTTCATCTTCCGATGGGGGCTCGGCTTTCACTTGCTCGAGGAGGTGACGGGGGGTCCTGGGGATCGCATCCCCCCTCCCCCAGAGCGTGTGTGCCCCCCCGGGTCCCCAGCCCGGTGTCACCCCCTTTGCTCTGCCCACAGAGCTCCTGAGCCGCCGGCGGCCGCAGCCCCTCCCCGTGGCCTCGGGCCCGGCCGGGACCCCCCGTTCCATCCCCGCGCTGATTTTTAGGGGTTGTGTGTCCCCCCCAGCCCCGCTGTCACTCTGCCCCCGCCCGGCTGCTCCCAGTGTTCCCAGGAAGGCTTCCCAGTTCACCCCAGTGCCGTTTATTGGAGGACACTGGGGAGGGACTCTGGGGAACCCCACGGTGGAGCCAAGACTGGGGGGGCAAAACCATCCCTGGGATGGATTAGGAATGGGGACCCCCGTGTGTCCCCCCCGTGTCACCCCACTCTGGGTGCTGGGAGCCCCCGGCTGCGGGTGAGGAGCTCTTGGGTGAGTGGGGAGGGGCGCGGGGACGATGGGAAAGGTGTCTGAGAGGGGGATAAGGGCCAGGGGGACAGCGGGAAAGGGCTTCCCGTGAGAGTCCCTTTGTTTCCCCATCACTTGATCTCTTGAGCTGTTCCCTGGGGCTCTCGGGGGGGCAGAACCTCACGGGGGGGTCCCCAAACCCCTGTCCCTCCCTGGGGGTCTCATGGGGGGTTCCTCCCCATCCAGCAGCTGGTGCTGAGGCAGCCGTGGGGCAGAGAGGGGTGGGAAAGGGGTGTCCAGGGGGGTCCCTTGAGCTCCCAACCTGCTGTGGGGTGCTGGGGGCTGCTGGAGGGGGGCACCCCCTGACCTGTCTCCCACACAGGTGTGTTCCATTCCTGGGGAAAAGCCCACTGGCACTTCTTGATGACAACAACTGGGTGAAGTTCATGGACAGGAACATCTACAACTGGGAGCAGTTTGGGCACAGGGGATACCCCAAAATTTGGAGGTGGGATGGAGTTGTTTTGAGGTGGAATTGAGCCGTTTGCAGTGGGATGGAGTCGCTTTGAGGCGCCTTTGATCCCTCTCAGCTTTTGGGGTGCAGAGCTGTGAGGGACTGAAATGTTCCGGGTTAATGGCTCAAACCATTGGCCACCGGCAACAGCAGCGGGGCCTTTGCTGGCCGTGGGCACAGGGAGCGCCCGGGGGCACAGGGGGGGAACACCCAGCCCGGAGGGGACGAGCCGGGCCTGGAGCCAGGGAAGGGCAGAGGCCGATCGGAAGCAGATCCGGCCAGGTGGGACAGGGCTTTGGAGCAGGGCAGCGCCCTCCCTTACACAGCTGGCCCAGCTCTGGGAACCCGCCCGGGGCACGCCCGGGACATGCACACAGAGGGCTGGAGGTTTCCATCCCTTCGCATGGGCCATGCCTGGCTCAGCTGCGCTGCCGGGAGGGGCAGGGCCATGTCTTAGAAGGGGCCATAAACCATCAGAGCCCCCCCCAAAGTGCCCCGGGATCCACAGTGTGACATCGGACACTGCAAAACTCCCCCGGGGGAGGCACCTGGGTGTTCACCCAAACCTGAACCTGTATTAACCCACGGAACTTGGGAGTTTCCGGGGCTTCCCCAGCCCCCACGGGATCCAGCCTGGGACCATCACTTACACCAAGGACAGGGACATTGGAACAACCAAAACCAAAAATTTTGTTGCTGATCCAGGGCTGCTGACGCTGTATCCTTCTACTCTCATACTTCCTTTGCCCTTATACATTTCCTAAGTATTACTTTTATGCTTTTAATATTACTGGAGATGGTAACCAAAAGGGCTCCAAACCCCCCTCCCCCCAAACACAGCAACCAAACTGTTCTGAAATAAACCCTACAGAGATATATTTATAAACACAGATCTTTCACTGTTGTTTCACTCTAATCTGCCCCAGGGGAGCCATGAACCAGACCCTGGGTTACCCTCGCCTTCAGGGGCGGGGTGGAACAGGAGCCGGACATGGGGGAAGCTTCTGGAAGCTGCTGACGGAAGCCACCCCTGGAGGCCCCCTATTTCCAAAGCCTGGCCATGCAAACCCAGGACACTGGATCCAAACATGGATCACTCAGACGGGGGGCACCAGGGCTCTGCCTGTCGTGGTTTGACGCAGCTGAGCGTCAAGCACACGAAATCTGTTATTTTTCATAAGGGGAAACTAGAGAGCTGCGAGGCAAAACAGGTTCAAACTTAAACAGTTGCTGTACAAAGAAAAAGTTTATTACTAACAGAATTAAAAGTAAAAAGAAATAACAAGAAATTCAAGCAAACCTCCCGTCTCTTCCAGCACTTCCCTCCTTTTACCCAACTCGCACAAAGGAAGCAGAACATGGGATTTTGGTCAGTGCTGCAGTTCTTGAAAAGTCTCTTTGTTATGCTTAAGGAAAAAAGGGTTTTCTTCTGCATCACGTGGTTCCCAAAGTGCCACCAACAGCAGACCCGCCCGGAAAGAAACAATCTGCTGTGGTGTAAAACAACTCTCCCCTGAAACATCTCACAGTTCCTTCACACTGCCAGACATGGGCCATCACATGGGGTTATTAATCTTTTTAAGGATGAGTTATTCTGGCCTGAGCACAAAGGCTTTCTTCACCACAAGTCTCTAAAAGCCTCTCACTGCTTCTGGCATGGGCCCTCTTCACAATTTTCACGGGCCAAGCGTGAATTCTCCATCCCCCCCATGTACTCCAAATGGATCCAAGAGACAAACAGTTTGTGATATTACAGTTTCTTACCACGGCCTGCAGGAAGGTTTTTAAGCTACGCGCGAGAATCGCGGCACCGCCCTCTTTTCTCCCGTTGCCATTTCCAGCTCCGTCCCACAGGACTCCTTTCTCTTCTCTCTGACTCAGAAGCCGCCACGTTGAAGAGTGTTCTTGTTCGGGCTTTACGGTGGGGAAAGCCTCGCTCCCTTTGTGCTGCTGGCTGCGTGGTGTCCTCTTCAGTTCAGCGCGGAGTGTGCTGGCTGCAGACAGGAGGCTCCGCCGGCTCCCGCTGGCTCCGCCGGCCCCGCATGGAGAGGAGAGGGACCCGCCGGTCCCAGGGAGCCGCGCCGGATGGGTTTAGCTGTGAGCAGTCCATGGCTGGCTTTAGCTGCCTGCGGCTCTGGGACAGCTCCCCCCCAGCAGTGACACAGGCTCTGTGCCGCGGTGTTGGGAAAGGAGGGGGTGCAGGGGCCCTGGCCCGGCGGGGCCCGGAGGCTCCAAGGCCACCCCACCTTCCGGCAGGAGAGCTGGAACAAAAGGAATTCCCGTGTTTCCGTGTGGTTTAAATGTATAAATTGTGAGAAGCGTCATTAGTCTAAAAGACTGTCCATCAACTCAGCGTCAACCCACCACATCATCTCTAAACCAACCCCGCTACCAAAACCAGGATGTGCAAGCCCAGTAGAGCCCCAAAACTGGGAACCCAGGTATCCAGGAGCTCAGCTGCACCCCCAAAAGTGGGATGGAGATGTCCAGGGGCTCAGCTGTGCCCAAAAATGAGGCCCCAGCTGAGGGCGTTCCCTGCTTGGCTGAGCGCTGCCTGAGGGCTGGGGCTGCAGCAAGGGGGGACACCCTCCTCCAGTGGGGATGTCCCGCAAACGGGGGACCCCCACAAGCCCCTCACAACCCCTGGGGCTGGGCTGGCCCTGCCTGGATGCCGGGAGACACCAAAACCGCTCTGTCCCTGCCCTCTGCTACTGCACAGGGACAGTGATTTACCAAAATATGAATATCAATCTAATATCGATATCCACCCGAGACGGACAAAAACTGTCTAACAGTTTAAAGTTCGAAAGTGCATGTTTTATTTGGTGCCAGGCACTGCGTGGGATGGCTCCCTCAGACACAGGCCCCAGTACAAGCAAACATGATACCTTTTTTTCCCAAATATTATGAATATCCAAAATACAAATGCATATTCATAACATTAACACCTCCCATTCTCTGCTTCGTATGGAAATGAGCTTAAATATCATTAAGCATGCATAGTGTGTGATCTGAATTGAGTCAGTGGTCTTGAATTGGATCAGTGGTCCCAAAGAAGATGAAGTAACTCATCTTCCTCATTTTGACGTTTTTGCTTCTCTGAGTTTTAACAATTCTAATTACTTTAGTGACCTGTAAGTTTTGTCTTGCATGACTTTTGGATGGGCTCCCACAAAGAGAGGAAATTGGTAATTGTCTTTATTCTATACACCAACTTATCAATGTTTCTGCTCCTTATTCTAAGCACAGCTAAACAAACATGCAAATGACAGATCATCAGTTATTTGGTAATCAGTTACTAACATCTAAAACTCTATTTCATGTCCAGCTCTCCTAACTATTTTGATTAACCCTCACTGGGCCCAAGCCTACAACTGAAATCCCAAGCCTATGACTAAAAGCTTTGTTTCCTCTAAATCTATGTTTCAACAGGAAATGCAAGGAAAGGCCCAGGAGCTGAGAAGGTCCAGGAGAGATCCCGCCCCGAGCACCGGCACGGGCACAACAGAGCCAGCCTGGGCACAGGGAGGGAATTTATCCCCAACCAAATCCCAGCAGCACAAGGAGAAGGCAAAGAAATCTCTCCAACACCTTCCCCCCACCCAGTGGGGATCACCCGGAACGGGGGTCACCAGGGCTCTGCCCAACGGGGGTCACTGGGGATCATCCAACGCCGATCCTCCCACGGGGGATGGAGCTGGAGCAGCGCACGAAGCTCTTCCCGCACTCGGGGCACTCGCAGGGCTTCCCTTAGCGGTGCCTCCGGTGGTGTTGGGTCAAGTTAGAACTGTGTGAGAAGCTCTTCCCACACTGGGGACACTCGTAGGGCCTCTCCCCGGTGTGGATGCGCCGGTGGGTGATGAGGGTGGAGTTGTGTTTGAAGCCCTTCCCACAGTCGGAGCAGCGGAAGGGCCTCTCATCCGTGTGAATGCGCTGATGCTTGAGGAGATCGGAGCTGGTCTGAAACCTCTTCCCACACTCAGAGCACTCGTAGGGCCTCTCCCCAGTGTGGGTGCGCTGGTGCACCTTCAGTTCAGAGCTCTGTCCGAAGCTCTTCCCACACTGCAAGCACTCATAGGGCCGTTCCCTGGTGTGGACCACCTGGTGCCGGATCAGGTGGGAGATGCTGGAGAAGCCCTTCCCACACTCCCCACACTCATAGGGCCTCTCCCCAGTGTGGATCCTCTGGTGCCGGATCAGGCTGGAGCTCTGCCTGAAGAACTT
>NW_028120335.1:0-39425 GCF_965178545.1 Coloeus monedula
AACCCCATGTGTGCTCAGGAGGTGGGGATGCAAACCCCAAATCCCATCTCCACCTCCCTCTGCAGTCCTTTAAGGGGTTCCTCTAGTCTGGAAAACCAGTCCCATAACTACAGTAAACCCAGAGTCTCCTGAGTGAGAAACCACGTACTTGTAATTCCTCTGCAATAGCCTCATCCCACCTCCAGCAGCCCCTGGGAAGCTGCAGGCAAGAACACCTAACCTGGTAAGCAACTCCATTTCTTGGCAGATTTCCAGGGCAATGCAAAAACATTTCAAAGTATTTTTTCAAAACATCTGCTTATTGTCCTTTAATGCAAAATAGTGATTCCATACCAGTCCTAAGAAGAACAGGCCCAGAGAAGACCTTGCTCTCTACAACTCCCTGACAGGAGGGTGTAGCCAGGTGAGGATTGGCTGCTTCTCCCAGGCAACCAGGAACAGGACAAGAGGAAACGGCCTCAAGCCGCACCAGGGTTGGACATCAAGAGGACTTTCTTCCTGGAAAGGGTGGTCAGGCCTTGGCAGGGGCTGCCCAGGGAGGTTTGGAGTCCCCGTTCCTGGAGGTGTCCGAGGAACACCTGGACATGGCACTCAGTGCTCTGGGCTGGGTGACAAGGTAGGGATTGGGCACACGTTGGACTCGATGACCTTAGAGGGCTTTTCCAACCTCAGTGGTTCTATGATTCTCATTATTCCAAATTCATTTGCAAAAGCTCTCACACCTCTAGTCACACCTTAGCAGGTGTGTAGGCCCAAGCTCATACATTTGAGAGATTTACTGCCTCCAGTGGGATCTACACCGCAATTTCAGGGAGAGGCAAGACTTCAGCCGTTACGAGAGAAAACTTTGCAAAAGCATTCCCTGGAGAGACATCCTGAAGGAAGGTGTCTCCCCCTCTTCTGACCATAGAGAGAGCTGAGTCTCCAGTGTTAATTCTAAAACTTTCAAGCTCCAAGTCTGACTCCCAGAAATTTTATTGGCCCCACTTCCCAGCACAATACTCAGACCTCACACGTCGAGGAAAAAAGCAGTGCAGATTAAATAATTAATGCTTCTGGGTACTGTTCTCCCTCTAAACTACACACAATCCCAAAGGAACAAAACCCTTAAAGAAGATGGATTGCTCTTGCTAGCAGGAGAAATCTGACAGGGACATACTTCATCATTCTGCCAAGGCTTTGTCAAACACCTCAGCTCCTGCACTTCAGGGAATAAGAAGTGGCTTATAAGAAGTGACTTTTATGTCAGTGAGCATGTTATTATGGATTAATCTCGCACTGGAAAACAGTCTTCATACTCTATTGCATCACCCAAAGAGTTTGGAGGCTGCTGCCTAGTGAGCTCCTGAGTTGTATCTTCCTTGTCAATCTTATCAGCCCCTTGTTTGATTGTAAAATCGTAAACAAAATGCAGCAAGCATTGGCCCAACGGCTCAGGACTTGCATATCTCTTCCAAAGAGAGGGAGAAAAAAGAGTGTTTCTCCCAAGTCACAGAGTTTAAAAGTTCATGTTATCTACATAAATTTTTAAAAGAAAAAGAGGAACAGTAAAATATCAGTTACTGTGCCAGTGGTGCTCCACTCTATTTCTGTTCTCTTCTTCCACTTGTAGCATCTCTAGGAATACTTTAAAACCAGCCAACCAACCAAAACAACAACAAAAAGCCAACGTTGAATTGAAGCTGAACAAGAAGCAATGTGGCTGCTGGCTTGTGAGCACTCCACTGCCTGAGTTCCAGTAAGGGAGTTTATCCTCTCCACAGTTTTGAGCCAGATCCCAAAGTACTGAGCATCAGCTTTTAGCTTTTTAAAGAATTTAACTGTAAGAAAAGCTGCTGGGGAGGGCCATGCTCCAGGCACATCCATGGGATTTCACCTGTGCAGCTCCCTAAGCTGAACTTGTGTCTTTTCCTCTACCTTGCTGGGCTTGGCTCATGCATTTCTTGAGGGGAAGGCCCTGCACTGATCAAAGCATGTACTGACCTCAGATAAACAGCTTCTGTCAGTGTGGATCTATCCTAAATGGACCATTTCCCAAAGTAATTCAAGTGCCTGAATTTCACTTACTCAAAACTGCTTTTAAAGAAACCGGGTTTAACACACTCCGTTTCTAAGCAACTACTGGGCAGCGCTCCTTCACTCCCTGTCAGTGTTATTCTCTGACCCTTGGAGAAAGGCTTTAAAGCAACAAAGGGCTTGTTAAGCACCAATAATTTACTCAGTCAAGAATTCAAATCAATAGCAAGGGCAGAGCCTGACTTCAAAACCTATTTTAAACCAGAATTTAAAAGCAGTTGCATTGCCAATTGACAGGATTAGAAAGGTTTCCTTAGCAGTTGTGATTACAAAGTAATGAACTGTGCATGGAGCAGGTGGGGGGCAAGGGGGAAGACAGGAGAAACCTTCATTTGCACTGTGGGTTTTTAACCATCATGGTCACATCTCAAGGACCTGCAGAAACCAGTCTAATCTCAAAAAAGGAAAAACTTCCTGGATATTTTTCATTTCAGCAAGAGCCTAAGGAAGCCCTCAGCAGCAGGAGATTGGAATAACTGCAATCCCTTGAGCAAAGGGAGCAGGGTGTGCTCCTCAAAGCCAGACCTTCATCCATAGCACCCAGAAGGTAGCAAAACAAGGATACAACAAAGCCTTAAGTGGGGAATGGGTTATCAAGGGTTTTATAAGGAAAGAACGAGGTCTGAAAAACAGGACCTGGAGGGTGAGAGAGGAAAGAAATAGCGAGATAGCTGAGGCCTCTTGGGAAAAAAAAAAGGGGGGAAAGGTCGGGATTAAATTCTAACTCAGCTGGAGCTGATCTTAAATGTAATAAGGGGAAATGGCAGCAAGAGGAGATTTCTTTATAGCAGCAAAGTACTGGGATAAATTCACTATAGAAACTGAGAAATCTTTAGCAGCAGCAGCTCTCTGCAAAGAGGTCAGGCATCCATTCCTCATGGCAAAGCAGGGCACAGGGAATTGGGCCAGATAACCTCCCCAGACTGATCCCAGCCCTAATTTCAAAAAATTGCACAAAAATGTAATTGTGCATTAACACAGCAAAGTCTTCTTTCCAGCTTATCAGGCTTTGAGATGCCTTAGATTGAGATCCAGCTCCTACCACTGTGCTGTGCTCGGACTCTCCCCCCCTTTCCCCGACCCAATCTCCTGAGCAACCAACAGCTCGCAAGGAGCTGGCACCCCTGGAATTTCACACTCAGCATCTCTTCCAAGCTCAACAGGTGAACAAACAGGTACTCCAACACCTCCTTCTTTTGTACTTCGGGCAGCACAGACCCACTGGAAGAAACTGGAATCCAAGGGCAGATGTAAACATGGGACTCCCGCTTGCCACTGTCTCCACCCGTTCTCCAGCTCAGCCCTGGGCTGGGAAACAAAAGACAACAAACATTTAAAAAACATCCTTGAGGTGTCTTGAGGATGCCCAGGCCTAGAAGAAAGGCCTTCCCATCACCCTCTTGGCCTTTTCCCACTCTGAGGAACTGTGGAAATGCACATCCACACCCAAGCTGGACAGCCTGGGATCTTTTCTGCACACCAAACGCCACAGTCCCGAGCACCAGGAGCCTGAAGATGCCCTGGATTGCAATTCACAGCCTCAGTGAACCCTGCACAGGACAGCCAAGTCGTTTGTGTGCAGAAGAAATAAAAGTTGCTATTTTTAGTAGTTAAAATACTCGTGGGAGTTATTGGCTGCTTACACCCGTGGGCTTCATAGGGCCTCCCATACTTATGGATTTATCAGAAGAAGCAGTTTCAAGTTCCTTCTTTTTCGAGCCCAACTCCAAATGGGAAACTTCTCACGAGTGCTCCTGAGAGAGTCAAGTGGAACTTCAGGAGCTCAGGAAAGCGACTCCCTCCCCTGAGTCCTGTCTCACCTGCCCGAGCACCCGGTGCTTTTATACCACCTCTCTCCCTGCTTTCCACGTTCATTTAAATGTAAGAAACCTGCACGTTCTCGCTCCAGCACCAGCCGCGTCTTCCCTGCGCCCGCACACTGCCGCCCCTGCTCAGGCGCTGCTCCCCTCGGTTGCGCTGCCCCTTGCCACGGGGCCGAGGTGGGACAAACTCCAGGTTTTGTTTCCCAGGAAAGGCTCTGCAGGGAGGTCCCGCCGTGCCGCCCGCAAGCCCCGGCCCCGGCCCCAGCCCCAGCCCCGCAGCTCCTCCCCGGCTCCGCGCCCGCGCCGGGACCGCCTTCACCCCGCGCAGCCCCCGCCGCCCGCTCCCGCCCGGCTCTGCTCCGGGGCCGCCCCCCCTCGGGTCTTTTCCCGGCACACGCTGCGTCGCCGTTCTCCGCTCACTTTCCACCCCGCTGCAGCCACAGCAACAGCCGCCCTCCTCCATTGTCACCACAACCCTCGCCCACCGCTGCCGCAGCCGGGAACCGAACCCGGCGCTCCCAAGCCGCTCCCGGGCAGCGCCCGACGGTACCCACAGAGCAACAGCACCGGGCGGGTAAAGCCAGTGCGCATGCGCAGCGCTGCCCGGCTCCGCCCCGCCCTTCAACACCACATGACGTAACCAGGCACAGCACTGCTCCTGCGCTTCCCTTCCCACAACACCGCGCATGCTCAGCATTGTTTCCATTTCTCCCTTAATGACCACACAACGAAGAGCTTCCCCAGGAAAGCTGTTTTGGACAAATCTCATCAAACTGTGCTGGGGGAGAACAGACACCACAAAAACTGGGATTTGCTGGCACAGGGCCTTGGACATCACACATCCTTCCCTGTTCTTGGATAACAGAGTTATCACAGATCTCCTGAGTAGCTACACCAGTAAAAAAGTGACTTTTCCAGCCCAGATGCAGCTGCATAAGCGTTCGGAGTGGCAAAATGAAAGGAATGTAAAAATCCCACCATGGAGTGAGATGGTGCCGCCTCCTGCACCTGGGCCACCGTGGAACACTCCAGGCTGGGGGAACAGGGGCTGGAAAACTGGGAAAGGCCCTGGGGGTGCTGGGGACAGCAGCTGGACACGAGCTGGGTGTGCCCAGGTGGGCAAAGCCAAGGGCACCTGGGCTGTGCCACCTTGGGGTGACAGCAGGGCCGGGGCAGTGCCCGTCCCTGTGCTGGCACTGCTGGGGCACCTCCAGTGCTGGGGGCAGCTCTGGGACAAGAGGGACATGGAGGGGCTGGAGCCAGTCCAGGGAAGGGAACGGAGCTGGGAAGGGGCTGGAGAGTTCCTGAGGGAGCTGGGAAAGGGGCTCAGGCTGGAGCAAAGGAGGCTCAGGGGGGACCTTGTGGCTCTGCACAAGTCCCTGACAGGAGGGGGCAGCCGGGGGGGTCGGGCTCTGCTCCCAGGGAACAGGGACAGGAGGAGAGGGAACGGCCTCAGGCTGGGCCAGGGGAGGCTCAGGGTGGATATTGGGGAAATTCCTCCATGGAAAGGGCGCTCCGGCCTTGGCACAGCTGCCCAGGGAGGTTTGGAGTGCCCACCCCCGGGAGTGCTCCAACACCTGTGGCTGTGGCATGGGCGGACGTGGTCAGCGGTGGCCGTGGTGGTGCTGGTTGCACTCAGTGATCTCCGAGGTCTTTTCCAACCTTGATTCCGCTCTCAAGTCAGCCCCACGGAGGAGCAGCACAAAAGGCACCCCCAGGCTGCGAGCGGAGGGTTCAGAACACGCTGCGGCAGCAGGAACGAAGCTCTGCAGGATGAAACTGAAAAGGGGAGAAATGCCGGGCTCTGTGAAAGGGAACAACTGAGAGAGCCACAAACAAGCCACCAAACTTCTCACAGGGGACACCACCAGCAGCACAGATGTGAAGGGACTTCTTTTTGCCCCAGAACTGTGAATCCACAGCCCAAGCCACGTGCACACACTGCAGATGTGTATTTTTACTGCCAGCAAGCACCTGGGAATAAAAAACCTCAGCCCCAAAGCTTGATGTCTAAACAGCAACACAGAAGTTCTAAACCAGCTGTCGAGAGAAACAAAACACAGCAAAAACAAAGCAGAAAGGGAGCAAAAAACTTGTCACGCTGGCCGTGTTTCCGAGGGTGACAGGTTCTGCTGTGCTGGGAATGCAGCACAAAACACAAAAATCCTACTGCAACTCCTGGATCCCACAGCAGGAAGGACATGGAGATTCCCAGTGGGAATCAGGGATGCAGGACTCGGCTGTGCTGCCATCACTCCCTCAGGAATAGCCAGGTTTAGCTCATTCTGTCTGCCCAGAGAGGGGGGATCTGCTCCTGGATCCCCTGGAATGTTCCAGGCCAGGCTGGACATTGGGGCTGGGAAGAGCCCAGGACAGTGGGAGGTGTCCCTGCCCGTGGCAGCGCTGGCACTGGATGAGCTTGAAGGTCCTTCCAAGCCCAAATGGTTCTGTGAGTCTTAGAGCCCTGAAATTCTCATGACAGAGGTGGAAGTGCAAGAGCTTAAGGTCCCTTCCCAAAAAAACCCCATTGCACGACTCTGCAGCTTCTGGAGCCCTGGGTCCATGGAAATGCAGTTTCAGAGGAGCTCCGAGGAAATGGGTGTTTTGGGGAGAGCAGAGTGGCTGGAAGAGAGGAACAGGAACAGTCTCCTCGAGCAAGCCCTTGTGTCTCAGGGAGCGGGATCGGCTCGCTCCTAACGCACCTGGTGACTCCCAGAGCGGGGGATGGAAATGCAGCCCAGGTCCGAAAGAAACCCTGCCCGGGAAGGCGGGCTGGGATTGTGAGCTGGCTGCGGGAGCTCGCTGTTAAAGGCGATCTTTTGGGTGTTTGGGTGCGCCTTTGTCTCTGTGCGAAGCACCCGGCCGTAGCGCCCTTTGTGCTGCTGTCTCCTGATTTCCTTAAACTTTTCTTAAACGGTCCCTTTTCTTCAACTTTCCTTCAAATTCTAGAGTGAAGCTCGTTTTGGCAGCTGCGCGTGCGCGGATCCTTCCGCGTGCGCAGATGGCCGGGGCGCGCGGATCAGTGCGCATGCGCGGGCGGGGACGCATCACCGGTGATGCCTCCGCGGGCAGGACCGCATCACAAATAGTCCCTTTTGGCGTATCACTCCGCGTGGGGGCGCATCACCGCTGATCCCTCCGCGGGCAGGACCGCATCACAAATAGTCCCTCCTGGCGGATCACTCCGCCTGCGCATAACCGCTGATCCCTCCGCGGGCAGGGCCGCATCACCGCTGATCCCTCTGTTCTGAACGGGATTGTGATGTTGGCTTTTTGCATGTTCCATCAGTGTTTCACAATTTGGTGGCCCATACGGGGATAAAGGCTCAGCTCTGGGATCTCCCGGGGAACCCAGAGCAGGGGGGTGCCCCCGCCCACTTTTGGCGGCCTCGCTTTGTGTTTCTCGGCGGGGTCAGGGGGGTTTGCAGTCAAACACCCGGAGGGCAAGAGAGGAGACAAAGCAACAAGAAAGGAAAGAAAAGGCTCCCTGAGGTACCACGGTAATTAAACACATAAAATCTTGTGCACCAAGACTCCGAGAAAAGTGAGTATTTTTTCTTTCCTCTTTTTGGGGGGATAAGGGGGATGAAAGTGTGTGCATGAGACGCGGGCTGGTTACCCCAGAGCTGCGAAGCGAGTGTGGAGCCTCTGAGGCTGCGGCTCTGCTCTGCCGCCAGGGAAGCAGTCAGTAAAGAGGTGAAGCCAAAGATAAAAGGAGTGAGAGAAGCCCCGGGTTAACTGGGACGGGCTTTCAGGGAAGGGATTGGAGTCCTTGAAGGAGGGGAGTCAAGAATTTCCTAGTATTGGATCCAAGAAATTTAGGGTTTAAGACTGCTGGATTGAGGGTTCAAAAATCCTGCTAAATGGAGGGTTAGTTCCGAGACATTTGGGTTTTGAGACTGCTGGATTGAGAGTTTAAAAGATTTCAAGAAATCCAGGCTTAATTCTGCCAAATTGAGGACAAATCCGAGACATTTGGGGCTTGAGGCTGCTGGGTTGAAAGTTTAAAAAAAAAAAAAAAAAAAAAAAATTCAAGAAATCCAGGCTTAATTCTGTCAAATTGAGGATTACTTCAAGAAACCTGGAATTTTGGGCCCAGGGGTGAGCATCGGCTAACAATTTGAAATTAAAAGGGACCTAAGCCTTGTGTGGTTGTGACTGATAACGCTTGAGAAAGAGAAGTTGGAACAATAAAAAGGAGCGATGAGAATGAATGAGAATGTATGTGATAGAAATGCTAAAGCTTGAAATATAACTTTTCTGGAAGGAGGCATATTTTATTAAGAGGAGGGAACTGTTGTATTCTAGGAGAAGAAACGGGAAAGAGGTGGTGAAGTTTGAAGAGTTGTTTTGTTGGTTTTTATTAAAAAGGTGGGAAACAAAGGCCTGGGAAAGATAGATAAGATTCTGAGAAAATGGGACATAAAACTAGTAAGCAAGAGTCAGGGAATAAAAAAAGGGAATAGAGGCGTGCCAGTGGAAATACCCCAGGAAAGCCCTTGGGGAGTTATGCTGGCTAACTGGAATACAAACCCAAGTACAAAGGAAACGAGCAAAGTCAAAATGATCCAGTTTTGTATGTTTGGTTGGGCCGAGAAGGAAATAAGATCCGACCATGTCTTCTGGCCCAGACATGGCTCTTGAAGTCTGGATCTGTCAGGCTTTACAAGTATTGGTAAATTCAAAAGAACTCGTTAACACAGAAGAAAGCAAGTACGCTTCATGCTGGGTGGGAAACAGAGTCTAAGGGGATAAGAATTTTAAAGTTGTCCGAGACCCAAGGAAAGGAGCAAAGGGAAAGCAAGAAAGAGAAGGGCTGGGAGCCCCTGGAAGCATCGCCCCCTCCACTCCCGCCTGTCTCGCCCCAAGCCCAGGCTCCTGTGGCGCCGCTCGCAGCTGCAGCGCCGCTCCCGGAGCCCGAGGTCGCGCCTGTGCCGGCTCTCAGGCACCGCCCGCGGCTCCACCGCTTGTCCCAGCGGCGGCGGCTCCGCCGGTAGCCCCGCTGTTCCCGCCGCCCCCTCCAGCCCCTGCGGCTCCAGCGGTAGCCCAGCCCGCCGCTTTCGGTGCCCCTGTGCCCGTCCCTAGCCCGGCTCTCCGCTCCACACCAGCCCAGCCCGCCGCTTTTGGGGCCCACCCCGGCCCCGCCCCGGCCCCAGCCCCGCTCCCGATGTCCGCGGCCGTTCCAGCAGCCCCTGCCCCCGCTGCGTTCTCTGCCGCGGCTCCATTGAACCCGGCTTCGGCCCCGCGGGCCGCGCTGGGCTCACCGGCAGCTCGGCCTCCTGGCGCCGTGGCTGCTGCGGACCCGTGCAGAGGCTCCACGCCAGCCTCTGGTACCGGCCCCAAGAGCTGCTCTGCCCTTGGCGGTGCCGGCAGCAGCCTCCGCCTTTGCTCCCCCGCTCCTGCAGGAATCGGCCTCCGAGAGGATCCCCACCTTCTACCCCCCCTCCCTCCCTCGCCTGCACCGTTCCCCTGGCAACGACCGCTTCTGCTGCTCCTCTGAAAGGAGAAGCAAAACGCCAAAGTTCCATCTCGAGGAACGAGCCCTTGCAGAAGGAAATAATATCTGGAGACGGTTCTTCCAGATGTGTCCAAGGAAAAAGAATGTCAGGGTAGGCTTTAGTTGATGGGGGGACTATGCACACTGGAAGATTTAGCACACAAGAAGGGAAATACATCTACTGATTCAAGGTACGCTTTTGGAGGGGTGCATGCCTTGGGAAAATCTGGGACACCCCACCTCTGCTTCTTTAAGTGTCTCCATGTGGGACATCAATTAAATGTGGACAAATTTTAGAATGCAGCTTCCAAGTCAAGTTACCTGCTAGGAAATGACTCCAGCTCTCTGGCACCTTGGGCTGTTTTAAACACAGCCTGGCCCTTCATGGCTGAGGCTCTGAGTTATTGCACAGGCATTCAGGGCTGACAGTTCCCTGCAGGGAGAGCTCAGCACATGTCCACAGAGGCAATCCCAGCATGTGCAAGAAAGAAAGAAGCAGCAAAAGGTTATTGCTTCTCTTTCAAAAGTTATTTCAAGTACTCAAACCCAAACCAACCTTTGCTCTCGATTTTGGCTCCTTTGCAGACTGCCTCTGCCGTGGGGTTTTCTCCAGGAGAAGCAAAGGAATTGCTCATGGAACAGTGCAGATTAAGTTATCCCAAAGGGAAGTAAAGAAAAATATCTCATTTTTCCATCAAAATGCTCATGCTCTTTCCTACAGATTATTTCAAGTTTTTCCCACAAGCTTTGCCCTACCCATCATCCCATTTTTACCCCAAAAAGTAATTTTCTCTATCCTCAAGAATGTCTCAGTGTCTATCCCCAAAATTTTCACTGTGCCTCTGCAAGTGACTACCTCAGTTTACCTCATGCTGTTCATTCTCTTCCCTGGGGATTGCTCCAGATTTTCCCTCCAAGCTGTCCCTGTCTGTCCACTTCTGCTTTCTTCTTTTTTACAAGAAAGTATTCATTCACTACTCTGGATATTAGCTCCAGTTTTACCCCCCAAAATTTCCCTAACATTCACTAGTCATTGCCTGATTTTTACCTCAGTATGTTCATTCTCTCCCCCTACAGATAACCTCAGATTTTACCCCCAGTATTTTCCCTACCTGCCCACTAACTATTTACTCTTTTTGACCTATAAATACTCTCTTTCTACCCTGGAGATTTCATCAAGTTTTACCCTGAAATATTTCACTATCTTTCCAGTACTGTCTCACTTTACCTCATGATGTACGCTCTCCCTGCCACACTTCACCCCAGATTTCACCTCCAAAATTATTGCTGCTTGTCCACTACTTATTACCTGATTTTCACTTCAGTAGGTCCATTCTCTGCCCAACAGGTCATTTTAATTTCTACCCCCCAAAACTTTTCCAACCTCTCACCTAGTGATTGCCTCAGTTTACCTCAAAAATGCTGTCTCCCCTAGAGATTACCTCAGACTTGACCCCCACATTTTTTCCCTGTCTGCAAGTTACTACCTCCGTTTAACTTCAGTATGTTCGTTCTCTGCACTACAGACTCAAGTTTACTCTCAAAATCTCCCTGCCTCTCCAACACTGATTACTTCCTTTTTACCTCAAAAGATTGATTCATTTTCTACCATGGAGGTTACATCAAGTTTCACCCCCAGAATTTACTAATACTTCCACAACTGATTCACTCAGTTTTACCTCAAAAAGTGTTCATTCCCTCACCTAGAGATGACCTTGTATTTAACCCCCAAAGGTTTCCCTACCTGTGCACAACTGATTGCTATAGTTTACTTCAAAATCTTCATGCTCTCCACTACAGGTCACCTTGAGTTTAGTTCAAAAGTTTTCCCTACCTGTCCATTACTGATTATCTCAATTTTTACCTAAAATAAGTCATTCTCTTCCTACAGACACCAGATAGCAAATCATACAAAGATCTAAAACTCTGCACAAGAAACAGCAGAAAGTTTTCCATGAATAACACAAGTTCCTTTTTTCCCTCCTCTGCCTAGGACTGCTACCAGGAGACAGGAGAGTTGTTATCAACACTCAAACCTCCCAAGCGTTGTTATTTCTCAGAGAGCTGCGCTGGCACTGAGCTACTCCCATGCGCCTGCAGGGCTCTGGGGAGGAGCAAGACAACATCCCACTCCTGCCTGGAGAAATTTCACCCCTGTAAAAAGTCATTTCCCTTCTCTCTCTCTGAGCCACGGCCAAAGCAGCTGTGTAGAAATACATGAACTATTCATGGAAGGGATTATTCAGTTGTGGGAAAAACGCTAAAGAAAGACTATCACCCCAAATTTCAGGGTGAAAACACACTGCTTGTTAACAGGAGCACACAAACTCATTTAAACCAGAGAGGAAACTGCACATCAGGAAAAGAGCTGAAAGATATGCTCTGCCTTGATTGATAATTCCAAAGGAAATGCCCCACGGATCATAGGCAATTACCTATAATTTTACCTCCCTAATCACTGGATTTCTGACTTGGGTTGCTGTGGAAGTGTTTCACAGATGCCTTGAGGGGTCAGGGGCTTGGTTGGATTCTTTGTGGTTAGTCCTGACAGGCCCAGGCCAAACCCACCCACCTGCATCGCTGCTCTACCCCAAATTTGCATGAAATACTGAGAACAGTTTATAAATACTCCCCTTCCCTGTCCTTCCTTACACAACCATGGAGCAAATGTACTCTATCCCTTGTTCCCAAGAGCACCTCTCCAGCCCAAATCCCAGTTTTCACAAACACAAACCAAACAGACCTAAGACAATTATTCCATCAGTGCCTGCAATTCTGAGCTCCCTGTTCCCTGCCACTCACACAGCAATCTCACCTCAGCCCAGAGACTCCCTGTCCCCAAAGGGAAACAGAACCTGACGGGGCACAGCTCTGGCACCGCATTTCCCCTTGTTCCTGGAAAGCCCAAGTAAATCCAGTCCCTCAGACCTTGCATCCCTGAACACCAGGAGAGCTGGAGTTTTACCCAGATCCCAGTGCCCTGCACGGCTGCGCTGACACGAGCACAGGCCGATCGCTCCGCCCAGCACCATCCCTCATTTTCCTCCCATTGCTCCCCAAGTGTCCCCAAACCACCCCGTGTCTGTGCTGGGGCCAGGGCCTGCCCCAAGCCCGACCAGAGGCTGTCACCCAGCCCTGCACCAGCTGCTGCCCCTGGGAGAGCTGGGAATGCACTGAGAGCTCGGCTCCCCAGTCCTCAGACACACAAATAATGCCCAACCTGCCCCTCTGGGCACAGCCAAACACCACAACTCCATCATCCCCAAGCAACTCTGGCAGTTGCCTCTTCACCTCTGCCCTTTTCCAAAGGACACAGGTAGGACTGGGGTGTCAGAAATGGCATTCCCTAGGCAGTTCATCCAAGCACAGAGGAGAAGAGGAACCCTGTGTCCCTCTGACTGACCCCACAGCATGGGCAGGACCAGCTGGGTTTTTTGTATTCTAAATTTTAAAATGAACTGAAGAACCTGAAAGGCAAGAAACAACACATGCATAAGGTTAGAGCCAGTCAACACACACACAGACAGACACACCCTCAGACACCCCTTCCTCAGCTTACACGCTGACTGCAGCCCTTACTAGAAACAGTCCCCCCTAAAGAAGATGCTTTAACATCTTCTTCCATCTGCTGCTCCTTGATGTGGAACAGTAGATCCTGGGAAAATTGGTAGCATCAGTGACCATAGGGATCAAAATCTGCCTCGGGGACCTGCAAGACAGCATGAGGCAGTCTGCAAGTAGCTGACAGATAGGAGTTATCCCCACACCAGGCCCATAAGCTTTCTACCCAAAAGCCCATAGACAAGAGATGAGAGTTTAAAACTGTTCAAACTAGCCATGACTGAATGTGCCAGGGCAGGGCAGCTCCAAGCATAAGCAGCACATGGACACACAGTGCATCAAATATAAGCAGAGATGACACGAAGACTTGAGATAACGCTTCAGAAGATAAATTCTTGAGACCAGGATGCTTTGAGGCAACGGAAGCTACGAAACTACTGCAGTGAGGAAGGTCTAGTACACTTCATATAGAAGTCCAAGGGAATGGCACATGAAAAAAAGATACTACCAAAACTGAGAAGGAAGATGGATAGGAACACCTTGTGTACTTCTTCTGGTCTCAAAAAGCAAAACCATAAAGATGCCAGAATAAGCCCGATCCAGGAAAGTATGCAAGTGCTCCTGCTGCCAATATGGCCCATAACGATGCCTGTAAAGCATTGAGACATCACAAAGCCCTATGACACTGAAGACAACGGACACAGACCACATAACATAGACATCAACTGAAACTGCCCAGCAATTTTACTTGATGGACCAAGATTCCTAGCGCAAGATGAGTCAGAGGCCAATGACGCCGAAGGAAAGAAGGCTCTATGGCAGTAGTACGGGACAGTGAAATGTAAACTCCTTATGAGAAGTTAGTGCCAAAGCTGGTAAGAGGATGCTCAAGAAGTGCAGTAGGCCTAGAGAAGGAGGCAACGACTGCCAGCTGATACAAAGGGATCCCTAGAGAATGATTCTGCCGCCAAAGGCTGAAGTGACATCACAAAACATGACCGACCAACAAATGGCCAAGATGCAAGGTGCCTGCGTGCTATGTTCAAAAGTGCTCCAAAGCGTGGCTACACTGAAGAGTAGGCAAACTTTAGACCGTGGCAATCATGCCAGACCTGAAGGCAGGCTCCTCAGGTGAAAAGATGGACAATGACATCGAGACTCAAAATCCAATGATGCGAAGCTCACAAGAACATGGAGATGGGTTGGAACTGCCCGGCCCGGCAAAGGCTTGAGTGATGCTGAAGAGAAACCCTCTCTCCCTTAACTCCAAGGGGCCCGGCCTACTACAGCCCTCTCCTCTAAGCTAACTTCAAATTGCCTCCTGTGATTCCAAAGGTTTTTGCCTTCTCCCAACCAACAGTCCCCACACTTAGCTCTCCAAAGACCAGCAGACAAAATCCATCCTCAACAGAAAAGAATGCTTCAGCACCGTGGATGTCAATACATGGCCCACAGCCCACTTGGGCAGCTACAAAAGATAGAGAATAATGACAAAATTCAGACTGTGATGACACGTCCCAGAAGTGACCCCTTGCACAATGCCCCTCTCCCTCATAACTGCCGAGGCTCATCGCTCACCGGCCATTTCCAAACTTAGGCTCTGCACCTACTTGTAGTACCTAAGACAACAAAACAGAAACTGCGACTGTTGCCCTCCAGAAGAATAAATGCACGGGCTCCCTCTGCACCACTGGCCCAGGCTCACCTCAAATCTCCATCCGACTCCAGAGGTGGCCCAGACGATACCTGCAAAGCGAAAAGGGACACGCTTCGCATGCTGCCACGTACCTCTCACCTATCAGTCGCCCCACCTAAATGCCAACTCACCTGCTCGCCTCTGTCCCCCTTGGCATGCCCAGGGCAGCAGCAGCACCTGCAGAGAAGCAAAGCAAAAAAACATGCTGAGAGACTGAAACCACAGCCTCCCTGCTCCAACTGAAGTACACCACACCTATAGCTTAAGCTTGCACCCACCTGGCCTCCAGCATCCCAGGGCCGGGACCACCTAAAATGCATAAACAAAAACAGATGCTTAGAGCTGCACCAGAAACTGATACCCAAGCAGTAACAACTCATTCTGGCCACCAGTCACCGCTCACCTCGCTCCATCGACCTTGACCACTGATCTTCAGCATTACTTCCTACAAATAAAGATGAAGAACAAAGCTGTAACACAGGCACCATTTACACTTGCCCTGCAAAGACAAACGGTGACTGACCTTCCTGTGGGAACCACCTCACCTGGTATGGGGCACTCTGCCACAGATTCAATCCATCTGCATCTGAAAGAAAGTTATGACAAAAGTCAAAGTGCTGCATCAGAACTTAGCAGCTCCAGACATCTTGTGTCAATCTAGAAATACCATCTTGAGTCCAACTAATCCCTACATTACAAATGTCAAGTCCCTAGGACTTATCCTATTACACCTACACCCAGACTATGTAGCAGGGCAAAGCAGCCCCGGGCCAAACACACAGACACCTGTGACACAGGAGATGACAAACAAGGGGATGCAACAAGGAGAGGAAAGTCTCAGCAAGAAGAATTACCAATGACATGACCTAGATGAGGCCGATGAGGCTCAAAGAGCTCTGGCAGAAAAAGACCCTAACAGAAGGACTTATGCCAAGAACCACAAAGATGGACGCCCGAGAATCGTACGGTTGGAATCCTCTACCTATCCTCGCATTCTCCCAAGTCCTAATCTGTTATAAGGGATTGTTGCAGTGCACAGCTGTCAATACAGCTCAGAACAAGACTGTAAAAGGTGTCTGACTCAATTGTGCTAAAGAGAGATGCGATTCCGATGCATGTCCGAGCCTGCAAGTCAAAGGTTCAAGGGTACCAGCGTCGGGCCAAGGAACGCAAAGGAGCTGCTAAGGATGATGCCCAGCATTTCCGATAAGCCCCTCAAAGGGGTAAGGCAAAAGACATGTGACACAAGATGCCCACAATAGAGACACAGAACACACAATAGACAAGTGACACAACACACACCGGGACTGCTCTGCCCTGCACACCTCAGCATTGTGATCAAAAGCGAGACTTGCCCTTTACGTGGCCTAAGGGCCCCTCTCGTGGACATCCCCATCTCCAAAGCTAATTCAAAAATCCCTCCCACCAAGTCCTGACCCAGCACCCCACTCTCATCCCCCTCCCTGAGGTGTAGCCCTCGACTTAGCTCTCAGATATCCAGGGATGCAAATCCTCATCAGGTGCAAAAGAAGGCCGCCTCATCATCTGGGAAGTTCCTGCCCTCAGAGGGCTCTTCTCTCTTAGTCTACTGCAATAAAGAAAACCAAACATCAGTGCCTGAACTCAGCAGCACATCAGCCAAAACCCAACAATTCCACTACTCACCGGCTCCTGAGAACGCCCCGGTCCTCGGCTCACACGCTGGGGCCGCACTCCGACACCGCCGTCGCAGGGTATCCCTGGGTTAAGGGGGGACAAGGTGATGTGGCATTGCTGAAACTTGAGGGGACCCTCGCTCCTCCCTCCCTCCCCGACTCGCCACAACTCCTCAGCCATTGCCAAAAGCTGCCCAGATGGCACCTTCAAACAGAAAAGGTACAGGCTTCATTGCAGAGCCCTGTAATACTTCTGGAAGGCTCACAGGGGCAGCTCAAGGGTGATAAACTGGCTCCATCAGCTGGTCCATGAGGGGGTTCAGCCCCTGCAGGCATAATACAAGTGGGCCACCTAAAACACACAAATGGATGCTTAGACAATGCATGCTTTGAGCTGCCCCAGAATTTCGCACCCAAGCAATACCTGGTCACTGGTACTGGTCACTGCTTACCTCACTCACTTGACCTTGATTGCTGATATCCAGGTTTACTTCCTAAAAATAAAGAGAAAGAACAGCCCTGCAACATAACCAAAATGAAACACCACCCCTGAAAAGCTGAATGATGACCAACCTTCCCAGGGGAGAAGGGGCAAAACAAAATGGAAAGGCACATGCCCATGTAGCGTCCAAAAGTGTTGCATTGCCAAGGTAGGTTCCACCTGAAAGTGCTCGACTGTGACCTCTTTCTGCAAGGGTGTCTGTCATGTTGGAGTAGCGATTTGAATGCTGCAGACCACCTGTAAAACACAAAAAAAAAAAAATCAAAGGCTTATAGTTTCATCACTAATACAACAACTCCAGTAGCAGCCAGTTCTGTGCTTGAATCAATACTCATCCAGCTCATGGTCCCCCCGGTGCCAATACCCTGCTGTGCCAAGTGCCTCGCATCTTCAAAATGAAAATCCAAACAGTGAGGTAAACATAGAGCCCAAAGTCAGGCCGTAGCTTGGACTTCAGGCACTGACCCACCTCGTTGCTGTGCTCCTCTGGTCTCCTCTGTTCACATCAGGTTTACATGCTCTCCCTCTGCAAAAGAATTATTTGTCAAAGTTACCCAGCTTAGCCTTTCCCAAGTTCTCATTCCTCAAAGCAAACTGCCTAGGATCCCACAGCAGTGGGCCTTAGGACAAACTACTATGAAACTGCAAGACACCACTGCACCACTCCCACGTCTCCACTGAACACCACACAGACTGGCCACAGTCACTCCATCCGAGGCGTGGCTCAGGTGGCTGAGCAAAGCAAAAGGCTCCCTGTAAAGTCTCCTTTCTTCTCCACCTATCCCCCCACCAGGACTACTCTACAGGGCAGAGCAATTCCAGGCTAGACACAAACTCAAACAACACATTATACTACAAGCAGCGTGATATGAAGATGATAAAAAAACCTCTCGGCAAGAAGAACGATGGCAAGGACAGAGATGACGCCAAAAGAAACAACCAATAGTATGGCATTGGTGGATGAAGGGGGCTCTAAGGAGCAGAAGAAAAGACTGGAACAGTGACCTGTTCTAAGAACTGTCAGTCACAATGATCAAGATGGCTGTGAGAGACAAGGCCACATTTAGAATGCTCCCATATCCTGACAATCTTACAAGCCCCAGGACATTACAGCTCACGGCTGGAAAGGATGGATGGCAGTACAGCCAGGAACAAGGCCTCCAAAGAGATCCGACTCAATGCTTTCAAGATGTGATTCCAAGATGTGGCCAAGCCCACTGGTAAAAGAACAAGTGATATTGGCATCCTACCAAGAAGTACGAAAGTTCAAGAAGCTAGAGATGATGGCCAATGCTTATGACAAGCCCCTTAAGGATAAAAGGCAGAGAGATCTGATCCAAGGGAAGCCAAAGACACAGAACACACACCGGACAAGACAACACACACTGGAACTGCTCTGCGCTGCACACCCTACAGTTGCAGTCAAAAGTAGGGCTACTCCCTTTAGCTTACCTAAGAAGGCCCTTGGAGAGCATCCCTTTCCCCTACACTACTTTTTAAATCTCTCCCAGCAATTTCCAACCCACTAGCCTGCTATCATCCCTTCTCCGGGCCCCGGCCCCCAACTTAGCTTTCAGATGACCAGTGATGTGAATCCACACTGGATACAAAAGGAGTCCACCTCAGCCATCTCCAAAGGCACTGTGATCACCAGGCTGGCCTCTTAGTCAGCTATGACAAAGAAAACCAAAATCAATGCACCAGTGTAGTGGCATACAAGCCAAATCCCAACAAGTCAGCTGCTAACTGGGACCCTGCTCCCGCTCCCACTCGTACTTGCAGTCCTTAACTTACCTATCAGAAGCCTCCATCTCCAATGTCATCTCTGACCCAGGGTAGCTCCCTCTTGCAGCACAATGAATCTGCTGAACAAATTTGAAGTGTCATACTTGACACAATCTGGAATTTCAGCAAGTTGCAATGCTTCTAAGAAAAACAAGGGGAAAAAAAAATTACAAAAAGTACCAAGCACCTTATCAACCCTGAACACTCAATCCAAAAATCATGAACTACGGACTCAATGCTATCTTCTTCACAGTGTCTTCAAAGCTTCTGTTGCTTTAGATGCCAAAAATACCTGCTGAAAGAAAGCTGAAAAAACCTGAAAGACCCCCCCTTCATGGAAATAAGAAGACACCCTTACCCCAACTAACCCCACAGCAGGAATGGGCCTCTTTTACCCTGGGCTGGGGTTAATATACCCCTGGCCGGGCCCGCCTCTCTTTCCCACCATGCCCGGGGAAAAGGGAGGAGGCAATTTTACCATAAGGGATAAAAGCACTGGGAGGAGCTGCAGCTGTTTGGCTGCTCTGCCTTAAATTCCAGGTGAGTGAAGGGCTCTGTAGATGCCTTCTGTTTTACTACAGCTGCATCCACTGAAAGGGTAAAAACACTCCTTGTTTTGGCAGCGTAGACAGATGAGTTGCATTCTTCCTTGTTAAGTTCTGTAATTGTTCATTAGTGACTATTGAGTCACAGGAATATGGAGGGTGGAGAAGAATAGTAGTAATATACATGGTGTAACTCCTGTTGGGGTCTCTAATTAGGGCTGTATTCATTATAAATAAAACTGAAAAAATAATGGGCTCTCTGGCAGCAGGAGGGTTTTGTGAGTGCTGGGCTCGCTCCCTTGTGAGAGATTGGGTACCACTACCCAGCTAGAAGTGCCCTGAGGTACAGATTTAAATTCTTAAAATGCTGAAAAAGGGGGAGCTTCTTTCAATTGAACCCCTTCAAATGAGAGACTAGGGAGTGTTTGTCTCTACTTAAATAGATGCCATAGCAATAAATGGGTTCTCTCCTCTGAATCCCCGAAAATACTGGAAAAAGAGGGGTTTTCCTTACTTCAGGTCTCTCCAGTGATGGAAAAAGGGGGATTTCTCCCTCAATTCAAACCCTTATAAAGGAGGGACAACTGGGCTTTCCCCTCAATTTAAACCTTGGGATGATGAAAATGGGGGAGTTATGCTTAATTCAAACCAATAAAACAGCATTGTCAAGGTTTTCCCCTTCTATTTAAACTGGAGAATAATGGAAAATGGGGATTCCCTGTCAAGTGATACCCCTAAGAGAATGGAAAAGGCAGGGTTTCCTTCAACTGATACCCTTAAAATTGCAGAGGAAGGGGATTCCCCCTCAATTTCAACACAGACAATTATGGAAAAGGACGTTTTTTCCCTCTGTTTAAATCCCTTTTCTCCTCATAACCCCCCTTTTTTTCTGGGGGCACTGGGGAAGAGCTGCCAAGATGAAAGGGGAAAGTGGAATGTTTCCCTGGGACCCCACATGCTGCCCTGCCTGCTCAGGTGCTGCCCCTTGGCACGAGGGGTTTTCCCTGGGCATTTTCTGGGAGCAGTGCTCTGTGCCCAGGTGCCTCCGGTTGCTCCCCAGCTCCTGCCGGATGCTCTGACCATTGTCCCTGGAGGGACACTCGGGATGCCCCCATTGCCCCTCTGGACCAGCAGCTCCCTGCACAGGTGTGCCCGGGGAACCCTCGGAGAACGGCCTCTGGCAGGAGCCGCCCCCTCCTCATCCTGGCCGCTCACACCTGGGGCTGCTGCGCCTTGGAGCAGGGGCTGAGGAGGAGAAAGGTCCTGCTGGTCCTTCCCTGCCCTGCACAGCCCTTGGTGTGCCCCTGAAACACCGGGGTGCCGGGCTTTCCTTGCTGTGGGAGACTGGGTGGTTCTTTGATCCCAGACTCTGCTCTTCCCCGGGCACGGCACATGGACAGGGGGCAGAGATGGGCCCTCAGAGGAGCGGGGGCTGCTCCTCGCTCTCGGGGCGCCGCGGGCGCTGTGCAGCCTTCCCCTTTTACTTCCCAGTTCCTCATTTTGTGCCTCCTTTTCCCTTGGGGATGCGCCCGGGCCGCATTCCAGCGGCCGCCACGGCAACAGCACCTGCGGGCGGCGGGGTGGGCGGGGTTTTATCCACTGAAAACACACATTGTCATTAAAATCTGTTTCCTATCTAATACACAAAAATCACTTTCCTAGAAGGAATTTCCATGCATTCACCTCCTCCTGGAAGTCTTTTGATGGTCCTGCAGATTCATTAAGAGGGGTCCCTGCTGGTCATATTCACTGAATGCTTCAGTATTAAAGGTGACCTTGCCTTGAGCTATTTTTCTGGGCGTGCACTGTTGCTTCTTGTGACAGAACTGCCCCAGAACCACTGCAGGCCTCCTGATCTGTTCCAGCACCGGCTCCAGCCTCAATTTCTTGCCCTGTGTGCACACATTTAAATCCTTTAATCTTTTTCACTACTTGGTCTTTCAGCAACATCGGGGAGCTGAAAATGTTTATTCTCTATGTTATTTCTCAATCCCCTGCTGAACAGCCCAACCCTCCCTCCTCCTTCTCCCACCCCACCATTCCCACCACCCTGCTCCCCTGCACATCTCACTTCTCTCCACCAAACCCTTCCCGCTGCAGGGAGCTGCTGAGGAGCCGCTTGGTCCATCCCTGGATTCTCCAAGCACTGACTGCCCATCCACTCTGACCACAGCCGGGGCCACATCCCACCGCCTGCCCAGCGTCCATCCATGGCGGTGAGCTCCGTGTCCCCACCTTCTGCCTCACCCACCAAAGGAGATGATCCATGTGAAATAGATGTCACCGACATGGCCATACACAGTGTGACACTGCTCATCTGTCTCTGTGCGCTGGCCGGGAACGGGGCTCTTCTGCCTCCTCAGATGGAAAGGGCGTACTGCCGGCATCTTTAGCCTGGCTGTCACTGACTTCATCTTCCTCCTCATTGCGGTCCCCTCTGCCCTGCTCTTCCTGCTGGAAGATGTGTCCTGCTCTCCTGTCATGCCCCTGATGTACGTGAGATTCCTTTACCTGGTGTCAGCGTTCTCCTGCTACTTACTGGGTGCTCTTCTGGATGACAGCCATCAGTGCCAAAAAGGACACGGAAAAGCTCTGCAAGCTCTGCTGCCGCTGTGACCTTCCCAATCCCATGATGTGGGTGCTGTGGGGTGCTCAATGCTTGACCTTCTTCGTTCCCATCATTCTCATTCCCACAGTGGCTTCCCTGTGCCCGTCACACGAGCAGGAGCACTGCCGGGTGGCTCTCATCTCCATGTTCTCCGTTACCCTGCTCCTCTTTGCTGCACCCGTGGTCATTACCCGCATAATAATCAACATGTTCCGCTGGGTCCCGGTGTTTCCCGGTCTGTCCCGGTCTATCCCGCGGGGAGGCGGGGCCTGGCCCGCGCCACGCCCCTTACGCGCGCGCTCCGCCGGGGTCACGTGGTTCCCCGCGCGTCACGTAATCGGGGCGGGGGCCGCCGGGAAGCGCCAGGCGGGACCGGGATCGGATCGGGATCGGGATCGGGATCGGGATCGGGATCGGGATCGGGGTTGGGACCGGGCCCAGCGCAGCCCCGGCCAAGCCGCAGCCCTGCCCGAGCCCTGCGAGCCGCCAGCCCGGCGCCGGCCCGCCATGGACCGCCGGGACGCCTCCGGATCGGCCGCCCGCTTGGCAGCTGCCCTCCCCTCCCTCCCCCGGGCCGGGCCCGCCCCGCGCCCCCCGGCGCTTCGTGACTCGCCGGCGGCTCCTCGGCTCCTCCATCGTTCGCCGGTGGCGGCAGCCAAGAGATAGTCCGGGCCTAGCGGAGCGGCCAGCGCAGGTGAGCACGGCCGGGCCTGGCCTGGCGCCGGGGCCACGCCGTCCCCGCCCCGGGCACTCCCGGGACATCCCGGCCGCCCCCTGGGCGGCAGCGGCGGGCCCGAGGGCGGCATCGGCCGCTGCGGGCGCAGCTCCCGCCGGGACCCGCAGCTTTCCCCGCGCTCGCGCCCCGCGGTGGGGGACACCCCGGGAGGGCGGGGGTCCCTGTCCCTCCCCGGGCAGCGCAACCCGGGGCATTCCCTGGAACGGGGACTCGGGGCCGGCGGGGCCGCTGTGCTGCCCTCCCCGCTGATGGGTTGAATCCTGTTCCGGTCATTGGCTTTGTCAGGGCTTTGTTCCTTCCCCTTTGCTCTCCCGGTTTGGCGCCGGAGCCGCTCCGGGATGGAGCGGGCCGGCACCGGCACGGGCTGCGGGGCTCTGGGGGCGGCCAGCGGCTCTGGGCGGCTTCGCGGGGCTGCCGTGCTCGGGGAATTGACTTCGGGCGGCTGCTGCCGAAGGTGAAGGAGGGAAGAGTCGCGGGTCCGGACACAATCCCGTCCCGGAGTGAGCGGGCGGCTGTTCCTAAAGCCTCATCCTTGGGGGGGTTGTGTTGGACTTTGTAAAAGTCGTTTAACGTTCCTGGGCTCTGGGCTGACTTTTTTCCTTTTTTGCCATTTTTCAATGAGCAAAACAAAGCGAGAAAGTGTTGAGAGGTGTAAGCCAGGTATCCGGTGCATTCAGTGCTGTGCCTGTGATTCTCTTCGGGAGATGAGCAAGTGGTTCAGTGGATTTTGGGGGAGAACTGAGTGCTTGTGCCAAAGCTCGCTCACAGCCTGGGCAGATGCTGTACAGTGGAAAGGGAAAAGGGGCAGGTGTGGGACCCACTGCCCTCCCCCAGCTCATCACTCGCCTTATTATGGCCTTGTTTGGTCATTTTCTCAGGAGTGCCGGTGCTTTGAAGCATTCCTGTGTTCCCAGTGCTGGCAGCCAGGTGCCCACCTGCCCCTGTGGGACTGCCCAGGCCCTTCCTCAGTGCCACTCTTTGGAATGAACTGCTTCTGCTGGGGCCTGTGTGTTCATTTGTCACCTGGGCTCCCTCCCAGCTACTGAACTCCTCTCAGGTGTATTCCTAGTTCCTGACATTCCTTTAAAACTACCGAATTCTTCTCTCAGGTCCCTGGCAAATGGGGCTTTGCAGCCTGGGGGAGTTACTGCAAAACGGGGTCTAGTGAAGCGCTCTGCAGGAGTGGTTGTGCACCTGAATGGTCATTTAATTGTCTCCTCTAATGAGGGAAACGTGATTAAACTCCCGGCGCTGTGCTGCTGTTGTGTGTCAGCCTCGAGGTGTGAGACAGTCCCGGTGTCACACTGGAGTTGCTTAGTGGCTGTGCTGAGACTGGGACAGGTCTTGTTGGTCAGGAGCAAAAGGGAAAATTTATCTTTTGGCTTGCTTAATATCTTGGCTTTATTAATGTATCAATGTCAATTGTTGTCATTTGCTGCCTTCTGCACAGTGTGTTTGCAGCTCTGTGTGAGAGCAGGCTCTCCCCTGTTTGGGATTGAGACAATCCTGGAATATCCTGAGCTGGAAGGGACCCACAGGGATCACCCAGTCCCACCCCCGTCCCTGCCCAGACCCCCCAACAACCCCAGCCTGGGCATCCCTGGCATCGCTGTCCAAACGCTCCTGGAGCTCTGGCAGCCTCGGGGCCGTGCCCATTCCCTGGGGAGCCTGGGCAGTGCCCAGCAGCCTCTGGGGGAAGAGCCTTTCCCTGATCTCAGCGTGAGCCTGCCCTGGCCCAGCTCCAGCTGCTCCCTGGGTCCTGTCTGTGTCCCAGGGAGCGGAGATCAGAGCTGTAGCCCCCGATGTGTTCTGACCTCACACTTCTCTACCAGAACAAACCCAGTGCCCTCAGCAGCTCTTTCATGGTCCTTCCACACCCTTCCCCATCCCCATGTCCCTTCTTTGGATGCTGTCAGCTTTTTATCTTTTTTATATTGTGGCGCCCAAAAGTGCCCCCAGGACTCCAGTACAGTTTAACAGCAATGAAAGAAAACAGTAGATTTCAACTTTGATCTCAAAAGCTGTCTCAGGCCCCTGATACTGCCTCGAAATGTCTTTGCAGTTCTTGCTTTATGACTTGTGTCAAACATGGAGAGAGTGAGACTGAGCCCCTGGGGTCAGGTTCTGTGTGAGAAGCCACACAGCAAGCCAGAAATCTTTGCTCCAGATCACCAGAAATTTACAGTATTGAGGACGGAAATACTGAGAGTTGAGTCTTGGGAGCTGAGCCAGGAAAGCAGCACCTCTGCCATGGGCAGATTTGGCACGTGGAGAGAGCTCGAGCAGCTTGCAAGAGGTCCCAGCAATGTGTGTGTGGAGCTGGGAGGAGCATGAGTTGCAGTGTCGTGTTTGGAGTCCCCCTGGGTGAGGATGTAGGAATAGACTGGAGTTTTTGGTGACTGAGGTTTCTTTTCTGTTTTTGGCCACATCATTTCAGTTTGTTACTCGCCTGTGGTTTGTTCTACAGGCCTGTTTCCTTTCTCTCCTACTATGGTGTCACAGTTATCTTCAGCAGAGGCTCAGCAATAACTAAACTTGAGCTTAGATACTTAAACTTCAGTTCAGAGTAGATACACGGCAGAAATCCTTCCGTGTGAGGGTGGGCAGGCCCTGGCACAGGGTGCCCAGAGCAGCTGTGGCTGCCCCTGGATCCCTGGCAGTGTCCAAGGCCAGGCTGGACACTGGGGCTTGGAGCAGCCTGGGACAGTGGAAGGTGTCCCTGCCCTTGGCAGGGGTGGCACTGGATGGGCTTTAAGGTCCCTTCCCACCAAGACCTCGTCTTCCTTTGCCTTCAGTGTCTGCCTCAGAGTTTGTACCAAAACCAAAGTGAGGTTGGTGTCACCTTCTCTAAACTGGGAGAACAGATCACTCCAAGCTGTGGGGAGATGGAGAGGCTGTAGGATGGAGAGGGTGCAGCCCTGCAGACGCCGAGCTGTGGGGTTGCTGCTTTTCCTCGTTGTTGCTGCGGACACAGCTCAAGGTGGGTCTGAGAGAGACAAACTCTGCTTTTGGGGGTTTGTGTTGATGAGGAGGGGAGGGGAGGTCACTGCTCTGCTTCTTGTAACTGCTGTGGCAGAGCCAGGAGCCCAAGGCAGGACAAGGGCAAAGCAAACCTCTCCGAGCTCTTGGGTTCTCTTCATTCCCAGATATTCTGATTCCTGCCCAAGTCCAAGTTCATTGTGCTGTGCAGGATGCGAGTTTAATCAGGTTTTAGTGCTGGTTTAGCTGAGTGTTTCTAGGGCTTGAGGATGAAGCCAAATGCTCTGCATTGAGAAAGTGATGGATGTTCAGCACAAGATTCTCTTCAGGAACTGGCACGAAAAGTGCTTGCTGAAGCCGAGGGAGGAGCAATTCACAGCTTGGCTGGAAGAGGGAGAAGTGCTCACTGCTGGTCTGTCACTTCATCCTCATGAGTGAGTGTGGGAGCTCCCGAGATCAGCCAGGCTGCAATTTCAGATAGTTTAGATGGGCTGGCCTTGAAAAATTCATATTTTGGTGCCTGGAACAAAAGCTGAAGGTGGCAGGAAGTGGCAGCAGTAGCAGGGAACTGAAGTGACACCACCCTGAGCTCAGAACTAATTTTGGTTGTGACCTTGAGCAGTCCCTGGGCCACACCAGAGCTTTTTGTGTCACCTGCTTTGGGAGGTTCTTCCTTGCCCGTGGAGAAGTTGGGTCTGGCACAGGTCTGCTGTGGAGCACCTGTGCCACCACCTTTAAAGAGCCACCCTGGAGGTGTCAGTGAGCCCCTCAGTGCCTGCCCAGCCTAGAGCAGGGCTGGGAGGGCAGGGGGCTCAGGGAGTGCTCATTCCTGGTGGTGTTGGAGCTCTGAGCCCAGCCCTGAGCTGGGTTTGTGGCTCTGAGGGCACGGGGAGTGTCCGGAGCAGGCCTGGCCTGGGCAGAGTAGGAACTCCTGGAGTAACTCCTGAGTAAGCCACACCTTCCACGCGAGAGGGAGGCACTCCCAGAGTCAGGTGCTGTCTCCTCAGAGGTGCTTTGGGGTTTAATTCTGTTCTCACAGTGACTCCTCTCACCTGGGAGCCCTGTGGTTACCTCCAGAGGGTCTGAGGCCTTAGGGATGTAAATATGGACAGGAGGGGTTGGAATCTGCCTATCAGGGAATCCTCCCCTTGCCCAGAGGAGAGTGTGCAGAACTCTTCTGTGTGATGATAATGTTTTCATACTTTAGGTGTGAAAATAAAAAATGGGAGAAATCTCGTTTTTCTGGCAGCACGCAAAGAACTTTCTTCTGTGTCACCACTAAAACTCTGTGAGGGGATGAACACCTGGGAATCTGAAAGAGACGTAGCTGGAAAGCATCAATATGAATGGATTTTTCTGCTTCTTTTTGCACTTGAAAGAAAGGTGAAAGTTACAGGCTGAGTCAAGCTTTTACCCTTTATTTCAATCAATTCAGTTATTGCTAAATATGGCTACACACAGGTAGCCCAGGTGACAGAGCTGCCTCCAGCTGCTCCTTGGCCCCAGTGTCCCACGCGGGATGCTTGAGTTATCCACTGAGAGCCCCCTTGAGACTGGAGCACAGGTAAATCTGCCTGTCTGAAGGGCAGGATTGTGTCCTAAGTCCCTCCTCATTCCTTCCTTTCCTCAGGCCCCACCATTGTGGCTTGGGTGGCAGTGGCACATTGGAAAGGCCTGGGGGTGCCAGCCCAGGCTCCACCAGCACTTGGCCCACACTGGGGCACAGATTGAGAGATGAACTCTTGGAAGCTTGTCCTGAGGAGGATGAATGGTACCTGCTGGTGAAATTCGGTGCTTTCATGGAGCTGTGATAAACCCCAAAGTCTTAGACTGCCAACCTACAGCCTCTGCACTGTCACATTCCCCAGTTGCATTTTGTATTGGAATTTTACCTGCTCCCACCTGCGTCCTCCTGCTGGCAGTGCCAGCAGCCCACGTGCTGCCTCTCCTGAGAGCAAGTTCCTGCCTGTTTCCTCTCCCAGCCCCAGCTCTTGCTTCCCTCTGGCAGAGGCAGCTTTAGGTGCAATATCCTGATGTTTCTGTGAGTGGGTTTTGGAATAAACCTACACACAGGATGTCCATGGGTTGCTGCTATGGATTCTGTGAAAGGTGATCAGGAAAAGCAAGTTCAGAGTTACTCAGGGGATCCTCTGATTCCTGCCCATCTCACGGAGCTGCTCAGGGTGAAACTACTACTCCCATGCTTTTTATTTTGCTCCTCTTAGTGCTGGTTTTTCCCCAGGTAAGTCAGTGCTGGAGCAGCCCTTGTGGGTTTATCTGTGATGAGCAGTGGTTGTGTCTGCACACAGAGATAGCAGATTCCAGCTGTAGTGTGCAAACGTCAGTGCTTTGTGCCTTAGTGCACAGCCACATTTGTCAGCTGACAGGGCTGATGCGATGAGAAAACCTCGCACTCTCCAATAACCTGAGCACAGGAACTTCCTGCGTTGTTACATTTAACCAAAGCTCTGATAAAAAGTACTACATTAATTTTTCTAATGGAGACGAAATTCCGCATTATCATCATTTACGTTTTTGGATAGTCTTTGATTGACTCTGGTGGGAAGGGAGGTGAATCAGTATCTTGTACTTTAGGGAAAGATCTAGGGGAGAATTGAATTGTACTTCCTTGGAATTCACATCACCCGCCCTTAGTCGGAGATGTTGATCTTGAGAACAACAAGCAGAGAACAGCCCAGGAAGGGCTGAACATGACAAAACAGTGCAGAGCATAAAGAAATCCTCTTTGCTGTGTTCATCATTCTGTCTTCATCTTGGATTGTTTCCACCCTTCTCCTCCACCTGGAAGTCACAAGCATCCTGCAGTGGCAGGTACTCTGGGTTCTTCTGCCAGGAGTAGTCTAAGAACAGCTTTTGCTGGGAGCAGCTCTGACCTTGCTGAAATCACTGCTGAAGCCTCCCCTGACTCTTGCAGTGCCAGAATTTCACGGTGGCAGTGGTGAGGCAGGGACTGAGCCTGGTTCACTGTCCCCAGAGCTCGGGTAGTACAGGACAGTCAGGCCAGTAAAGCCCCTGCTCAGGGCTGGGAACGAGATCCTGGCCGGCTTTCCCTCTCTGCCCCTCTCTGCAGTCCTGCTGGGCTATGTCATGCTACTATGTTACAGCATTGTTCCATGTATTTTTTTTTTTTTTTGGAAGTAATGCCGGATATTGGCAGTCAGGGGCGATGGAGCGAGGTGAGCAGTGACCAGTGGACAGAATGAGTTGTTACGGCCTCGGTCTCAATGTTTGGAGCAGCTCTAAGCATCCGTTGTTGTTTGTGTGTTTTAGGTGGTCCACTTGCAGGATGTCCTGGCCCTGGATGCTGGAGGGTGCAAGCCTAAGGTATAGGTGTGGTGTACTTCAGTCAGAGCAGGGAGGCTGTGGTTTCACAGTCTCTCAGCACATTTCGTGTGTTTTTGCTTTGCTTCTCTGCAGGTGCTGCTGCTGCCCTGGGCGTGCCAAGGGCCAGAGGCGAGCAGGTGAGTTGGCATTTAGGTGGGGTGGCTGATAGGCCAGCGGTCTATGGCAGCGTGCTGAGCGTGTCCCTTTTCATTGTGCAGGTTTGTCCTGGCCACCTCCAGAGTCAGATCAGGATTTGAGGTGAGCCGGGGCAGTGGTGTGGAGTAGCCCGGGGATGCTCTTCTGGAGGGCAACAGTGACGTTTTCTGTTTTGTTGTCTTAGGTACCGTGAGCAGGTGTGGAGCTGAAGTTTGGAGGGAGCAGGTAAGCGCTGAGCCTCGGCAGTTTCGAGGGAGGGGGCCTTGCGGAAGGGGTCTCTTTTGGCGTGTGTTGTCAGAGGCTGAATTTTCTCCTTGTTCTCCGTCTTTCGCAGCTGCCAAAGCGGACCGTGGGGAACGTGTTGACATCTGAGGTGCTGATGCATTTTTTCTGCCAAGGATGGATTTTGTCCGTTTGTCTTCAGAAAGCTAAGTGTTGGAAGTGGTGGCTGGGAGAAGGGAAAGGCCTTTGGAGTTCCAGGAGGTAATTGGAAGTTAGCTTAGAGGAGAGGGCTGTTGTGGGAGGGCCCCTTGGAAGTAAAGGGAGAGGGTTTCTCCTCAGCATCACCCGAGCCTTTGCTGGGCAGGGCAGTTCCCACCCATCTCTGTCATCGGCCTTTGAGTCTCGACATCATCGTGGATCTTTTTGCCCGAGGAGCTCGCCTTCGGGTCTGGCACGATCGCCACGGTCTCCATTTCACCTACTCGCTGGCATAGCCACCCGCGGGCATCTTGGCCACTTGCTGGATGGTCAAAGGTAAGGGATCAAAGGTCGGGTTGTCAAGGAATGGGTCAAGGGGTCAAAGGTCAGGGGGTAAAAGGTCAAGGCTTGGGCTCAGGATTAGAGGTTCCAGCATGATTTTCCATGGTGGTTCCCAGTGTGGGGACACGGGGTGTGGGGTCAGTGGCGCCGGGGGCGGGCAGGAGCCCCGTGGGCAGTGGCCGGCAGCGGCGGGGACGCCTCCGTACGGTCGCGCCCCTCCAGTGCCAGCAGAAGCCCCCCTGCGCCGTGCGGTGCCCGGCCCCACTCCTTGCCCTCCCCGCCGCTGCCTTCCCGCACTCCCACCGCACCCCCTGCTCCCCTCCAGCCCAGGGAAATGCAGGAAAACACAAAATCATCGAGGTGGAACAGTCACCGGAGCTGCCCGAGCCATCCCCCCGCCTGAAGGCAACAGCTGCCCAGAGCCAGGGGCACCCAGCAGGATGCAGCTCCTCTTTCCCAGGAGCTGGAGGCAGGGGGAGCAGGGAGAATTTCAGCTCCCAGCAGCTTTCTGTGAGTGCTGGATGGACTCTGGGCTGAGCCAGGTGGGAGGTGTGGGTGGTGTTCATGTCCCCAGGAGCTGCTCAAATCCACCTTAAACTCCTGGAATGGTCTGTGCTGGCAAGAACCTTACAGACCATCCTGTTCAGCCCCTTGCCATGGTCAGGGACACCTTCCTGGGGTGTCTGTGCCAGAGTGGTGGAATGGGCAGGACTTTCTCCCTGAGCCCAGTCCCGGGCAAGATTGGGGTTCCCATGGGAAGAAGCCTGTGAGCTGCATTTCCGGACCTGGGAGCCTTCATGCCCGGGAGTATTTCCAGTACTGCTCTTTGGCTTTTTCCATAACTGGGCATGATGTTTCTCCCCAGAGCAAGGTGGTTTTCCCTGGATTGTTGGGGTAAGACACTGGCTGTTTGACAGCTCTGTTGTCTCTTTGTCCTGAATGGAAGAGTGAGGAACGGGGGATGCTCCCGACTGTCCCAGGGATGTGGGAACAGCCCAGTTCCAGTGAGGAATGTGACACCCAGCTCGTGGCGTGTGCCCTGAGATGGTCTTTGCTGTTGTTTTGTCCTTAGAGCCTGTTGGAGTGCTGGCCTGGATTTGGGAGGAGCCAAGTAGCCTGGAGCAGTGAGGTTTTTCCTGTCAGAAATCCATGCTGGGGATGTTTTCCCTGGCTGTCCCAAGGGGAAGGAACAGCTCTGGAGTTTTTGCAGCCACAGGCTGGGGATGCATCCCCTGAAAACCAGTTCAGGATCGTTCATCTGACTCTGTCCCTGACCTGTGGCTTCCAGGGAGCCTTCTGGTCTTCTGGGTATTCCCAGGAGAGGATATTCCACCACCTGACTTTTAAGCCAGGAATTCCAAACCCAGTAAGTTGGTCACATTCTATGGGAGCTGCCCCAATGGTGGGATGGCAGAGGGCACACCCCACGCTGCTGTTTGGGACATTCCTGACTGGAACGGGAGCCAGCTGGGCATTTTGGAGCACTGAGGCCACCAGGGCAGCCTTGAGTGGCATTCCCAGGCAATGCTGAGGCATCCCATGCCTGTGGCAACACATGCCTGATGTGGAGCAGAGAGAGGAAGGGAGAAATTCTGAGTTGATGGGAGGAATGGAATTGGGCTTTCCAGAATGGAATTGGTATAGGTGCTGATGGTATCATGGAATCATGGGGTGGCTTGGAAGGGACACAAAGACCCTCTGGGCTCTGTTATCCCATCCCGTGGCAAAGAACACGTCCAAAACTGCCTCCTCACCCCCATGGAATGGCAGTGGGTGTTGGGAGCTCTGGCTGGAGCACCTGGAGACCAGGTAAGAATAGCAGTGGCATTGTTTTGGCTGCTGCTGGATGTGGTTTTCTCTTGTCAAGATGTTCCTCTGATTGATGTTTTCACAGTAGCTTGCTAGGCCTCATTTGAGGATAATTCCAAGAATTTGGAAGTCGTTGGAAAAGAATGAGGAAAAAAGGTGAACCTGATCCATTTCTAGTAATTCTGAACTTCTCTTGCAGCACCGTTCCAGGGGAAAGCTGGTGAAAGGATAAAGATGCAGAGGAACAAGTGTTGTAAACCCCCCTGCTTCCCTGACAAAGCAAACCTTTCTGCAATCCCAGTAAATCTCTTGGAGAAACTGTGAGATCATAAGGTTTCCTAGGAAAGGAAAACTAAGGACAGAGATGAGGAAATAGGCTTCCAATTAACAATGATTTGATGGAGGTAGGAATGATTCCTGTATGTTTGATGCACCCCTTTTTATTCCTGGGATAATTTTAAATGATTTCTTTAAAAAATCATTTCGATTTGGGAATTCAGATTAGAGAGGAAACGATGCAAAATAAATGCAGGGAGAGATCACAGAATCATCCTGGAATGGCAGAATAGTTTGGGTGGGAAGGGACCTTAAGGATCACCTCATTCCATCCCCAGGGTGCTCCAAGCTGCGGCCAGCCTGGCCTTGAACACTTCCAGGGATGGGGCAGCCACGATTTCCCTGGGTTTACGGGCACAAGAGGAAATTTCCAGCAGGAACTGAGGGGTTTCCCTTGCTCTGCCTGGCCCTAGCAGGGCTTTGGGAGGCAGAGGGTGTGGGAACAGGAGCTTTGTCCACTGCCTTGGGGGAGTCTCTGATGTCCCAAAACCCAGCAGAGCAAGTGGTTGTGGTTTAACATCCCGTTCAAAGGAGATGCCAGGCCAGGAACGGGAATGGACTGCAGAGCAGGGATGGTGGCCAGCAGAGGGGTGAGTGTCCAGGGGGTCCCAGCAGTCCATCCCTGCTGCCCAGGTTTGGGATGAGCAGGCTGGTGAGTGTCCCTGTGCTTGCTCTGCAGGATGAGGAAGCCAGGCCTGCTGAGGAGGAAGATGAGGAAGTGTGTGAGGATGGAGACAGCGGCCACCAAAGGCTGGGGAAGGCACAGATCCAGGTAGGAGACGTTGCCTTGCGAGGAGAGGGACTTGTCTGTCCCGTTGGAATTTGGGGCGTGAGGCCAGTGGAACAAAGGCTTTGATTCCATTTTCTTGCTCGGGTTTTCACGTGCCTTAAGAGAGCTTTGTGAAAATGTCATTATCCCTGATTGAGTCTCTGAAAAACAGGGATTGAAGCTTTCAGAAGGGGCCCAACCCTGCCTGCATGTATCCAAGTGCAGCCCCCACTCCCTGTTTTTGTGTACAGCTGGGATGAGACCTCAGCTGCTGTTACTTGCCAGCTCACAAGTTGTGTAGCTCAGAGCCTCAGCCATGAAGGGCCAGGCTGTGTTTAAAACAGCCCAAGGTGCCAGAGAGCTGGAGTCATTTCCTAGCAGGTAACTTGACTTGGAAGCTGCATTCTAAAATTTGTCCACATTTAATTGATGTCCCACATGGAGACACCTAAAGAAGCAGAGGTGGGGTGTTCCTAAGAAAAGAGCATCTAAATTCTTTGGTGGTAGAGGGCTTAAAGTCTGAGTGGAGGTGCCTTTAGGACACTTCCATTCCAGTATCTGAATGGAATTTAAATGAGGTAGCCAAATCCTGACAAGCTTGTATGAACTCCAAAGCCTCTGCAAGTGGTTTACAGCCAGGGAAGGAGATAAGAGTCTGGAGTCTCTCCCCAAAACCTGGCTGCTGGTTTCTTTGGCCAGGCATAGGAATAATTGCGTATTCCCTGGGGCTCTCCTTATGGGGAGAGGTTTACTTATGTGCCCTGGGTTTATTCAGTGCATCTTCAAAGTGATGGAAACTGATTGCATTGAAATGCCAGGGGTGCCAAATGTTTTCCCCAGCCAGAGCTCGGAGCCAGCCCAGTGGGAAGGGGTTTAGTGGCCATTTTCCCGCTCCCTCGGGGCAGCAGCACTGGAGCACTCGCAGCCACCCGTGCCCGAGGTGCCGAGTACTGGCAGGAGGCAAAGCCAGGGACTGGGCAGGAGGAGCTTGCAGTGCTCCTGGAATCGCAGAGCTGGAGCTGTGGGTTAGACCTCCCAGGAGCTGCTGCCTCACTCAAACCTTGTTTAAAGCTCAGCATCCCTCCTGCTCCCTTGGAATGATTGTTGCTTCTGTTGTTGCTCTTTCCCGATCCATTATGATTATTATTGTAAATTCCCACTCCATTTCTTCCATAGCCCTTTGCTTCCCAGAGGTGGTGCTTTAGGCAAGCCCCTCCAGCCTGGGAAGGGGCTTTTGGCTCCAGACTCAGTCCCAGTCCCCATGAGCAGCTGGAGCTGTGCTGTCCCCAGCAGGTGCCTTTCCTTCCTTCCCTGCTGCACTTTGGCTTTTTGAAGGCTCTCTAGGGGGCTGAGGGGGAAGTTCTTTGTCATTCCAGGGCAGCATAAGCCCTGATCCCACTAAAAGCAGGAGGAATCATTCCATCCTTGGTTTTGGATACACCTTTGGTGTTTTCTCTCTTTTGCTGACATTGTGTGGTGAAGCAGCAGCTCCCTGGAATAATTTTTAGTTGTAAAACAATGAATTCCCTGCTGGAATCCCAGTCCCAGCCCCCCAGATCAAGGTGCAGTTTAAGGCCTTACACCCTGACCAGGACAAGTTCCTGTCCTTAGACATGGAAAACAGGGGAAAACTCAGACTGGATTGGAGCCAGCATCCAGAATGGGGAGAGTGAGGCAGCGTGCTTGGCCCAGGCTGGGGCTGGTACAGGGGGTGTTCCCTGTAGGATGACACCTGTTTGGAGCAGATCCTTCTCTTCCTTTGTCCAAAGTCCAATGGCAAAGGACTGAAGAACCCACAAGTGGGGCCTGGAAGGAAAACGATTCTGTTAAAATTAGGCAAAGAATGCACTAAGAAAAAATGGACATTCTTTTTAGGTATGAAAGTAAGTAGGGGAAAAATGTTGAAAAAGAGCTCTTTTATTTGGTGCCACCTCTCATTGTTTTATGGATAAAACCCTCTAGTGAGCAATCAGAACAGGAGTGGGAAAGCCAGGAGCCTTTGACTTCCACAGTGGACTTAATTGCCATGCTTAATTTCAACAATTTCTTCTCTCTCTCAGGACAGGAAGCCCCACTTAACTTGTCCCATCTTTGCCAAAAGCTTTGGTGTTTGAGCAGCCAAACCCAAGGGGCTCTGGCCCCACCAGCCTGTACTGGAGGGCCCCTGGTCCTGCCTGTGGTGTGGGATGAATCCCCAGTTGTCCCCAGAGGGGGCTGCCCTGGTCCCTGCAGTGCCCAGCACCTGAGACACACAGAGAGCCCTGTCCAAAGGGGCTCCTTGTCAGGAATGTGGCAGCAGCCCCAGGAGCAGGCTGGAGGTGAGAACTGGGGCTGTGTTTGAGACTGACCAGCTCAGCTCAGTGTTTACCTGTGGGGGGAGTTTGGCCCCCCACACTGAGTTGAAGCTGGATCAGGGTGACAGATGCTGCATTTTGGGCACCCTGAGAGTTTCTCTCCCCCTTGGAGATTTCCTGCGGGGATGGGGCAGAGCAGGGAGCAGAATTAACCCTGCACCTCCCGTGGGCACTGCTGGCCTTTGTCTCTCTGCTGTGCCATCAGCCTGTGGGAATTTGCTGCTGCCGCTGCCACCCCACCTGGGGGCTGCGTGCTCCTGGCAGCCCTTCCCAGCCCCACACCCGAGCTCCAGCGCTGCCTCCAGGCTGTGTTGGGAGAGTTTGCTGGGAATGTGCCTCATCCCTGGGAGTATCCTTTCCTTCCAGAGTGGCTGGATGGAGCTTCTGGGCTTGTCAGCTTCAGAGTTTGCTTGCAAAAGTCACTGCAGGGAAGAATGACAAGGAGGTTTGTCAGAGTGCTGCTGTCAGACCCCACCTGCCAGTCTGTGCTTTGGCTTGGAGGTTGTTGTGTATTGGCCCTGCAGGGAATGAATGTCCCCTTCCCACCTCAGCCCAGCAGATCCCAAGGGCTCTTCCTGGAGTACTTACTCTTTGCTTCCCTTTGGGATAACTTAATCTGCACCCTTCCAGGAGCAATTCCTTGGCTTCTCCTGGAGAAAACCCCATGGCAGAGGCAGTCTGCAAAGGAGCCCAGAGCTGTGCTTGGAGCAGGGAGTGCTGAGAGCTGCGTGTGCCTCTGCTGCCCCAGGCTGGCAATATCCCCATGGAACAGACTGGGCAAATGGCATTAGAGGGAGCACAATCCCTTCCTGGAAGAGGTTTTCTCCTCTGCAGATCAGGCACGGGGCAGGAAGGGAACTTTGGAGATCAGCTGCTTTCCCCCAGAAAGCATCACTCACACCAGCATGGATGACATGACCTGTGCCCAGCGCTCACCATGCACCCGGCCAGAATCAAGAGCAAAGGTGGGTTTGGGTGTGAGCACTTGAAATAACTTTGAAAGAGAAGCAATCACCTTTTGCTGCTTCTTTCTTTCTTGCAGATGCTGGGATTGCCTCTGGGCACATGGGCTGAGCTCTCCCTGCAGGGAACTGTCAGGCCTTAACAGCTGTGAGGTTGTGTTCTTCTCAGTGGGGAACTGGAAATAATTATTAATTAATTGCAGAAATGTTTTCTGAACCTTTCCCCTTTCCTGGTAGATCTTCTCTCTCTGCCTCTGAATTTACAGCTGTTCCCTGGTGTCATTGGCCCTGCCTGAATTCCTTGCAGCTCCTCACTGGGAAAACCTGGGATGACTTTGAGGGGACAGAGGAGACATTTTCAGCTGAAAACCTGGGGTGACTGAGAGGGGACACAAGAATTGTTTGTGTAGGAAAATGGGAGGTGATGTCAAGCAGAGCAAGGTGGCATTTTTGAGGGAAAAGCTGAGGTGATGTTTAGGGGAAAGAATGCACATTTTTGGGGCAGAAAAGAGTTAATATTGTACAGGAAGGAAAAACTGGGGGGTAAAACTTGATGTAATCTGTAGGGGACAGAATGAATATTTTGGAGCAAAAATGAGGTACTCAGTAGTAGACAAAGAAGGAAAATTTTGGAGGCCAAACTTGACAAAGTCTCAAGAGCAGAGAATGAACACTTGGAGGGAAAAAGGAGGTGATGAATACTGAGCATGTGGGGAAAATTTGGGGGCTAAATCTGAGCTAATCTCTAGGGGAGAGCATGAACACACTGAGGTAACATGAGGGAATCAGTTGTGGGCAGATAGGGAAACTTGTGTAAAAATAATATTAAATAAGCTGTAGAAAGAACATTTTGAGGTAAAAATGAGGTAAGCAGTAGTAGACAGATGGAAAACTTTGGGGGTAAATCTTGATAGAAGCTACATGGTAGAAAGGAAATAAATATTGAAGGAAGAATGAGGGAATCAGTAGTGGACAGGTAGGGGAATTTTGGGGGGTCAAACTTGAAATGATCTAAAGGTTGAGAATGAATCTTTTTTGGTAAAAATGAGGTAATAAGTTGTGGACAGTTAAGGAAAATTTTGGGGGTTAAACTTGAGGTAATCTCTAGGGAGAGTGTGACCACTGACATGAACTGAGGCAATCACTGGGGCTAGGCAAGGAAATTTGGGGTGTAAAACTTGGGAAGATCTGTAGGGCAAAGAATGAACATATTGAGGAAGCAATGAGGTGATCAGTAGTCAAGATGAGGTAGAATGTGGGGGGCAAACCCTGAGGTAATTATGTAGGAACCATAAGTGGTTTTGAGAAAAAATCTGACCTAATTTGTAGGGGACAGAATGAACATTTTGGGGGTAAGACAGACATAACCTGCGTGGTTTGGGTTTTAAAATCTAGTCAGTGCACAGGGGACAAAATAGACATTTTGGTAATAAAATCCGAGTTCATCAGTAGAAGAAAGAACTCATGTTTTGAGGTAAAAAGGAGGTGATCAGAACTGGGCAGGTAGGGAAAACTGAGGGGGTAAAATGTGAGGTCATCTCTAGGAGAGAGCAGGAGCATCCTGAGGTAAACGGAGGGAATTGCTGTGGACAGGTGGGTAAATCTGGCAGGTAAAACTTGAGGGAATCTCCATGGTAGAAAATGAGTATTTGGAGGTAAAAATAAAGTACTCAGTCAGTGGTGGAGATGTACGGAAAATGTTGGAGGTAAAATCTGAGGTGATCTGTAGCAGAGAGAATGCACTTGATGGGGTAAACTGAGGTAATCACTTATGGACAGGTAGGGAAGTTCAGAGGGGTAAAAATTGAAAGCATCTGTAGGGCAAAGAATGAAAAGATTGAGGTGGAAATGAGGAAAGAGGTAGTGGACAGGTGGGGAAAGTTTTGGGGGCAAATCTTGTGGTAATCTCCAGAGCAGAGAAAGAATGCTTCCTTGTAAAAAATGAGGAACTCAGAAGGAGGCAGATGGGGACATTTTGGGGGTAAAATCTCAGGTCATCTCAAGGTGAGGGAAGGACTATTTGGAGGTCAACTCAGCACTCACTGTGTCTTCCTTCCTTGGCATCAGCTGGCAGGGAAGGGAGAAGAGGCCTCAGGCTGGAGAGGGGCAGGAGAAAGGCACTGTGGGCAAAGGCACCTCCCTGGCATCCCCAGGGTACCTGTGGGGAACACAGCGGACACTTTGGGAGCAAAGGGAGGTGATGGCATTGTCCCTTTGGGGGATGCTGGCATTTAGATCATTCCATCCATTTGCCTGCTGACATTTCCCAGCCCAGGGGCTTTGGCTGCCAGGGCAGCACAAAGACTGTTCCCTGGGTGGTGCGCAGATTTGGGGGTTGGCTTTGCTAGTTCAGATGAATTCTACCCAAAGCCCTGAATTCCCTGCTGAATTGCCACTGGCATAGCCTCCCAGCGCCTCCTGGAGCATGGATATTCCCATGCAGAGCTGCCTATTTAACACCAGCTGTGTCAAGACCCAGCAGAGCTTCCAGGGAAGCTCAGCAGGGTCAGGGCAAGGACAGCTTCATGTTCCATAGAATTTGCTGTTTGTAACCCTCATCCCCCAGCCCCCCCCCCAATGTCCCTGGGGGCACCTGACAGAGTTCCCTGGAATTCAGCTGCCTGCACCCCCCGAGCTGGGGCTCCAGGTGATATTTGAAAGCAGGAACAGGCACTGGCTGGACACGCTCCCAGCCCGTGCTGAGGCAGCCCCTGTGCCCACGGGAGGACTTCTCTCCCTGCAGGAGCTGATTTCATTCCAGAGCCTCAGGAGTGGCCTCTGCAAGTTCTTTTCCCTCAGGAAAGGGATGCACATCCCTGCCTTCAGGGCACCTGCAGTGGGAGCCACCTGGGAAAGCTTTCCATCAGTTGTGCAGTTCCAGCTGGCTCCCCAAAAACTCCCAACTCAATCCAAAGAGATTTCTCTGACTCTGACCTTTCATTTGAAGGCATCTCTGAGGGCATTGCTTGGCATTTCATTGCTGTGGGCGAAGCTTGCCTTGGCCTTAACACTGCTGAGGGATGATGGCCTCAGGCTTGAAGGGAAGGCATTTTGGGTGGCTGGGACATAGCTGGCAGGTGTGTGGGAGGTCAGCACTGGGAATTGCTGTCTGAGCCCCTCTGCAAACAGCCCATTCTGACATTCCGCAGTGCCAGCTGTTCCTTGGGGCATTTTTGGGGTGTCAGTGGGGTCTGTCGGGACTGAAGCATCTCTGGGTGCCTGTTCAGAGCAGCCCCTGGCCGAGGGGCTGCGGGCAGCCCTTTATCCATGTCCATCCCAGCGCTGCCCGGGCAGCCCAGTGCCCGTTCCAGGGATGTGTGTTTGGCACACTGCGTGCCACGGGCAGGACACTGCAGGCACAGCTCCTCTCTGCAAATCCAAAGCACAAGAGCTGCTGCTTCCCTTCCTGGGCCTCCTGGCCTTCTCCTTCCCCCCATTCCCTGCCAGCTGGGACACACGGAAGGAGCAC
>NW_028120334.1:0-39308 GCF_965178545.1 Coloeus monedula
GGGCCTCAGGGGAACAAAATGGTGATGCTGCAGGGCCCCAAGGCTGCAAAGAGCGTGGAACAGGTGTGGTTGGCTTGGCCTCCTGGGGGCCACCTGCCTGCTCCAGCTGAGCTTGGCATGTTGAGGGGTGCTTCTCCTCTGGCCCTGAAACGCTGGAGTTCCTTGCTTTCCTTTCTGTGCGAAAGCACTGTCCTTCTCCTCCAGGGACCCATGGCTGAAATTAGGATTCTACCTCCAAATTGGATTCTATCCGAGGATTGTTCCCATGTGAAACCTGCCAGGACAGACAGCTCAGGCTGGCCTTGGCCTCTTAGGGGCCACCTCGCATCTGCCTTCAAAACACGCGGGGGCTGTGCTTCTCTTCCCATGGAAAAAACCATCTTTCAAGTCCAGCCATCCATGGCCAAAATTGGGAATCCACCTCTGAAATTCCATATCTCCAAGGAATAGCTCCCCGACAAAAGCTGCCAGGAATGTCCAGCTTCCCTTGGCTTCCTGAGGGCCAGCTCTCATCTGCCTTTGAAACACTGGGCCTCCTCACTTTGCTGCCAATGGAAAAGAACTGTCCTTCTGGGCCAGATGTCCACGGACAAAACTGGGATTTGGCCCCCCAAATTGCATCTAGCCAAGGATTGCTCCAAGACAAAAGCTGCCAAGACAAACAGGTCTGGCTGGCCTTGGCCTCCTTGAGGCACCACTAATCAGCCTTTGAAACACTGGGGCTCTGCCCTTTCCTTCCTGGGGAGAAGAAGTGTCATTCCCGTCCAGGCACCCACAGCTGAAATGGAATTCCACCTCCAAAACTCCCCGTATGTCCAAGGGTTGCTTTCAGACAGAAGCTGCAAGGACAGACACGTCTGCCTTGCCTTGGCCTCTGGTGGCTGCCTCTCATCTGCCTTCAAAACACTGGGGTTCTGTGGTTTCCTTCCTGTAGAAAAGAACCGACCTTCTTGTCCAGGTGCCCGTGGCCTCGAGCACATGATCACTACAGAGGGACAAAGGAGCTCTGTGCTCAGTGGAGTGGAGACTGAGGACAGTGGAGGAGAGTCCTGGGTGGGCTTGAAGGGTGGTTTCAGACATGGTGGATCCTTTCTAGCTAGTAGAGACCAGCTGGCAAAAGAAAGAATTAATGCCAAGGGCAGCTGGGCAGGTCCAGGCTGGACACAAGGAGAAAGGAATTTCTCTCCCAGGGCAGTGCAGTGGTGCAACGTGTCCCCCAGAAGGAGTCTGGAGCAGCCCAAGGCTTTGTGTGCCAAGGCAGAGGCAGGCAGGACGCAGAGCCATCAGCAAAGGAAGGGGCCCATTGTTACACAGCAGGGCCGCAGAACCAAGGAGATCATTGTGACACTGCACAACCTCATGCAATCAAGGCGTCCGTGTTACGCTACTGAACCTCACGGAGCCAAGGGTCCATTGTGACACTGCGGAGCCAAGGAGACTGTTGCTGACAGTACCAAAGTTCATGGAACCAAAAGTCCATTGTGACATTGTGGCGCCTCACGGAACCGTGGAGAGCATTATGACACTTTGTTACTATCTGATTTACACCCAGAAGGGCAAAGAAAAGGAAATCTCTGAGTATAAAAAGGAAAGAACTTTGAAGGTTCAAAATATTCCCAAAGACCAGATTAAAACCAAACGAGATTAAATGTTGGTGCCAAACAAATGGGTATCTCTTTATCTAATGGTAAGAGAGGCAAAGAGAAAGAAGGAGAAAAGTAGAGAAAAGTTAGAAAAGACAAGGTTACTCTAACAAGCACTGCATAAGTCACCACCACACTGTGCTACCTTTGTTGCTGCTGAGACAGGGTGGGGGAAGTGGAGAAGTTTTTGCCTTTTTTCCCCTGCTGTTTGAAGCGTCTTATCTGCCTCTTCTGAAGTCTAGAGCAGTTTGGCTGGAAAGCGGCGGCCCATCCTCCGAGATGCAGGCTCGATGCTTGCAGCTGAACCTGGCTCCGCCTGGGACGAAGGAGCAGGGCTAGGGGTTGCACAACTCCCTCGGGATTTCAGTCCAGGGGTGAAGGATTGGGGGGTGCTCCCCAGGCGGGCGGCGTCGGCTCCCGGAGGCCTCAGGGTGCCTCACGGCAGGCGATGGTGGTGGTGGGGGGAAAGGCAAAGGGCGGGGATTCTACCTTTTGCTTTTGCCTCCACATTTTGCACCAGTTTTGCCTTCCTTTTTATGGGCCTCAAGGCGGGCTATGCACGGCCCGTACGGCACGTAGTTTCCAGGCGTTCAAAAGTGATTATGATAAGCAGCCATCATGACGAAGCACTTTTGAAGCCTTTCAGGTGTTGAGCAGTGATAATGGCGAAGCGTTTTTTGGCGCCTTTCTCTTAGTATTAGGCTCTTGCACACTTCAGAAGCAAGGGGCCATTGTGACACAGCAGGGCCTTGTATAAGCAAGGGGTCATTGTAGCACGGCAGGGCCTCGTGGAATCAAGGGGATCGTAGTGACACTGTGGGGCTCCAGGAGGCCACGGGGCCATTCTGACTGTGTGGAAGCAAGGATACCGTTGTTACGCTACGGGGCATCATGGAACCAAGGAGGCCATTGTGAAGCAGCTGGGCAACCCGCTGAGACTATTATGACACTTCAAGGCCTTGTGACACTGAAAGGCCATTGTGGAACTGCAGGGCCTCGTGGAACCAGTGAGACCATTGTGACATCACAGGGCCTCATGGGAGCCAGGGGCCATTGTGACACAGCCAGGCCTGACAGAAGCAAGGGGCCATTGTGACACTGCAAGGTCTCACGGAAGCAAAGGGCCAGTGTGCCACAGCCAGGCCTTGTGGAACCAAGGGGCCATTGTGATCCTGGGGAGCCCAATAGAACCAAGGAGCCATTGTGACCCTGCAGCACCTTACGGAATCATGGAGACCCTTGTGACCCTCTGTGACCTCATGGAACCAGTGGGCCATTGTGTTATTCTGCAGCCCCATGGAACCAAGGAAACCATTGTGACACAGCCAGGCCTCGTGGAAGCAAGGGGCCTTTGTGCCGCTGTAGAGCCAAGGAGACCACTGTGCTATTGCTGGGCCTCAGGGGAACAAAATGGTGATGCTGCAGGGCCCCAAGGCTGCAAAGAGCGTGGAACAGGTGTGGTTGGCTTGGCCTCCTGGGGGCCACCTGCCTGCTCCAGCTGAGCTTGGCATGTTGAGGGGTGCTTCTCCTCTGGCCCTGAAACGCTGGAGTTCCTTGCTTTCCTTTCTGTGCGAAAGCACTGTCCTTCTCCTCCAGGGACCCATGGCTGAAATTAGGATTCTACCTCCAAATTGGATTCTGTCCGAGGATTGTTCCCATGTGAAACCTGCCAGGACAGACAGCTCAGGCTGGCCTTGGCCTCTTAGGGGCCACCTCGCATCTGCCTTCAAAACACGCGGGGGCTGTGCTTCTCTTCCCATGGAAAAAACCATCTTTCAAGTCCAGCCATCCATGGCCAAAATTGGGAATCCACCTCTGAAATTCCATATCTCCAAGGAATAGCTCCCCGACAAAAGCTGCCAGGAATGTCCAGCTTCCCTTGGCTTCCTGAGGGCCAGCTCTCATCTGCCTTTGAAACACTGGGCCTCCTCACTTTGCTGCCAATGGAAAAGAACTGTCCTTCTGGGCCAGATGTCCACGGACAAAACTGGGATTTGGCCCCCCAAATTGCATCTAGCCAAGGATTGCTCCAAGACAAAAGCTGCCAAGACAAACAGGTCTGGCTGGCCTTGGCCTCCTTGAGGCACCACTAATCAGCCTTTGAAACACTGGGGCTCTGCCCTTTCCTTCCTGGGGAGAAGAAGTGTCATTCCCGTCCAGGCACCCACAGCTGAAATGGAATTCCACCTCCAAAACTCCCCGTATGTCCAAGGGTTGCTTTCAGACAGAAGCTGCAAGGACAGACACGTCTGCCTTGCCTTGGCCTCTGGTGGCTGCCTCTCATCTGCCTTCAAAACACTGGGGTTCTGTGGTTTCCTTCCTGTAGAAAAGAACCGACCTTCTTGTCCAGGTGCCCGTGGCCTCGAGCACATGATCACTACAGAGGGACAAAGGAGCTCTGTGCTCAGTGGAGTGGAGACTGAGGACAGTGGAGGAGAGTCCTGGGTGGGCTTGAAGGGTGGTTTCAGACATGGTGGATCCTTTCTAGCTAGTAGAGACCAGCTGGCAAAAGAAAGAATTAATGCCAAGGGCAGCTGGGCAGGTCCAGGCTGGACACAAGGAGAAAGGAATTTCTCTCCCAGGGCAGTGCAGTGGTGCAACGTGTCCCCCAGAAGGAGTCTGGAGCAGCCCAAGGCTTTGTGTGCCAAGGCAGAGGCAGGCAGGACGCAGAGCCATCAGCAAAGGAAGGGGCCCATTGTTACACAGCAGGGCCGCAGAACCAAGGAGATCATTGTGACACTGCACAACCTCATGCAATCAAGGCGTCCGTGTTACGCTACTGAACCTCACGGAGCCAAGGGTCCATTGTGACACTGCGGAGCCAAGGAGACTGTTGCTGACAGTACCAAAGTTCATGGAACCAAAAGTCCATTGTGACATTGTGGCGCCTCACGGAACTGTGGAGAGCATTATGACACTTTGTTACTATCTGATTTACACCCAGAAGGGCAAAGAAAAGGAAATCTCTGAGTATAAAAAGGAAAGAACTTTGAAGGTTCAAAATATTCCCAAAGACCAGATTAAAACCAAACGAGATTAAATGTTGGTGCCAAACAAATGGGTATCTCTTTATCTAATGGTAAGAGAGGCAAAGAGAAAGAAGGAGAAAAGTAGAGAAAAGTTAGAAAAGACAAGGTTACTCTAACAAGCACTGCATAAGTCACCACCACACTGTGCTACCTTTGTTGCTGCTGAGACAGGGTGGGGGAAGTGGAGAAGTTTTTGCCTTTTTTCCCCTGCTGTTTGAAGCGTCTTATCTGCCTCTTCTGAAGTCTAGAGCAGTTTGGCTGGAAAGCGGCGGCCCATCCTCCGAGATGCAGGCTCGATGCTTGCAGCTGAACCTGGCTCCGCCTGGGACGAAGGAGCAGGGCTAGGGGTTGCACAACTCCCTCGGGATTTCAGTCCAGGGGTGAAGGATTGGGGGGTGCTCCCCAGGCGGGCGGCGTCGGCTCCCGGAGGCCTCAGGGTGCCTCACGGCAGGCGATGGTGGTGGTGGGGGGAAAGGCAAAGGGCGGGGATTCTACCTTTTGCTTTTGCCTCCACATTTTGCACCAGTTTTGCCTTCCTTTTTATGGGCCTCAAGGCGGGCTATGCACGGCCCGTACGGCACGTAGTTTCCAGGCGTTCAAAAGTGATTATGATAAGCAGCCATCATGACGAAGCACTTTTGAAGCCTTTCAGGTGTTGAGCAGTGATAATGGCGAAGCGTTTTTTGGCGCCTTTCTCTTAGTATTAGGCTCTTGCACACTTCAGAAGCAAGGGGCCATTGTGACACAGCAGGGCCTTGTATAAGCAAGGGGTCATTGTAGCACGGCAGGGCCTCGTGGAATCAAGGGGATCGTAGTGACACTGTGGGGCTCCAGGAGGCCACGGGGCCATTCTGACTGTGTGGAAGCAAGGATACCGTTGTTACGCTACGGGGCATCATGGAACCAAGGAGGCCATTGTGAAGCAGCTGGGCAACCCGCTGAGACTATTATGACACTTCAAGGCCTTGTGACACTGAAGGGCCATGGTGGAACTGCAGGGCCTCGTGGAACCAGTGAGACCATTGTGACATCACAGGGCCTCATGGGAGCCAGGGGCCATTGTGACACAGCCAGGCCTGACAGAAGCAAGGGGCCATTGTGACACTGCAAGGTCTCACGGAAGCAAAGGGCCAGTGTGCCACAGCCAGGCCTTGTGGAACCAAGGGGCCATTGTGATCCTGGGGAGCCCAATAGAACCAAGGAGCCATTGTGACCCTGCAGCACCTTACGGAATCATGGAGACCCTTGTGACCCTCTGTGACCTCATGGAACCAGTGGGCCATTGTGTTATTCTGCAGCCCCATGGAACCAAGGAAACCATAGTGACACAGCCAGGCCTCGTGGAAGCAAGGGGCCTTTGTGCCGCTGTAGAGCCAAGGAGACCACTGTGCTATTGCTGGGCCTCAGGGGAACAAAATGGTGATGCTGCAGGGCCCCAAGGCTGCAAAGAGCGTGGAACAGGTGTGGTTGGCTTGGCCTCCTGGGGGCCACCTGCCTGCTCCAGCTGAGCTTGGCATGTTGAGGGGTGCTTCTCCTCTGGCCCTGAAACGCTGGAGTTCCTTGCTTTCCTTTCTGTGCGAAAGCACTGTCCTTCTCCTCCAGGGACCCATGGCTGAAATTAGGATTCTACCTCCAAATTGGATTCTATCCGAGGATTGTTCCCATGTGAAACCTGCCAGGACAGACAGCTCAGGCTGGCCTTGGCCTCTTAGGGGCCACCTCGCATCTGCCTTCAAAACACGCGGGGGCTGTGCTTCTCTTCCCATGGAAAAAACCATCTTTCAAGTCCAGCCATCCATGGCCAAAATTGGGAATCCACCTCTGAAATTCCATATCTCCAAGGAATAGCTCCCCGACAAAAGCTGCCAGGAATGTCCAGCTTCCCTTGGCTTCCTGAGGGCCAGCTCTCATCTGCCTTTGAAACACTGGGCCTCCTCACTTTGCTGCCAATGGAAAAGAACTGTCCTTCTGGGCCAGATGTCCACGGACAAAACTGGGATTTGGCCCCCCAAATTGCATCTAGCCAAGGATTGCTCCAAGACAAAAGCTGCCAAGACAAACAGGTCTGGCTGGCCTTGGCCTCCTTGAGGCACCACTAATCAGCCTTTGAAACACTGGGGCTCTGCCCTTTCCTTCCTGGGGAGAAGAAGTGTCATTCCCGTCCAGGCACCCACAGCTGAAATGGAATTCCACCTCCAAAACTCCCCGTATGTCCAAGGGTTGCTTTCAGACAGAAGCTGCAAGGACAGACACGTCTGCCTTGCCTTGGCCTCTGGTGGCTGCCTCTCATCTGCCTTCAAAACACTGGGGTTCTGTGGTTTCCTTCCTGTAGAAAAGAACCGACCTTCTTGTCCAGGTGCCCGTGGCCTCGAGCACATGATCACTACAGAGGGACAAAGGAGCTCTGTGCTCAGTGGAGTGGAGACTGAGGACAGTGGAGGAGAGTCCTGGGTGGGCTTGAAGGGTGGTTTCAGACATGGTGGATCCTTTCTAGCTAGTAGAGACCAGCTGGCAAAAGAAAGAATTAATGCCAAGGGCAGCTGGGCAGGTCCAGGCTGGACACAAGGAGAAAGGAATTTCTCTCCCAGGGCAGTGCAGTGGTGCAACGTGTCCCCCAGAAGGAGTCTGGAGCAGCCCAAGGCTTTGTGTGCCAAGGCAGAGGCAGGCAGGACGCAGAGCCATCAGCAAAGGAAGGGGCCCATTGTTACACAGCAGGGCCGCAGAACCAAGGAGATCATTGTGACACTGCACAACCTCATGCAATCAAGGCGTCCGTGTTACGCTACTGAACCTCACGGAGCCAAGGGTCCATTGTGACACTGCGGAGCCAAGGAGACTGTTGCTGACAGTACCAAAGTTCATGGAACCAAAAGTCCATTGTGACATTGTGGCGCCTCACGGAACCGTGGAGAGCATTATGACACTTTGTTACTATCTGATTTACACCCAGAAGGGCAAAGAAAAGGAAATCTCTGAGTATAAAAAGGAAAGAACTTTGAAGGTTCAAAATATTCCCAAAGACCAGATTAAAACCAAACGAGATTAAATGTTGGTGCCAAACAAATGGGTATCTCTTTATCTAATGGTAAGAGAGGCAAAGAGAAAGAAGGAGAAAAGTAGAGAAAAGTTAGAAAAGACAAGGTTACTCTAACAAGCACTGGATAAGTCACCACCACACTGTGCTACCTTTGTTGCTGCTGAGACAGGGTGGGGGAAGTGGAGAAGTTTTTGCCTTTTTTCCCCTGCTGTTTGAAGCGTCTTATCTGCCTCTTCTGAAGTCTAGAGCAGTTTGGCTGGAAAGCGGCGGCCCATCCTCCGAGATGCAGGCTCGATGCTTGCAGCTGAACCTGGGTCCGCCTGGGACGAAGGAGCAGGGCTAGGGGTTGCACAACTCCCTCGGGATTTCAGTCCAGGGGTGAAGGATTGGGGGGTGCTCCCCAGGCGGGCGGCGTCGGCTCCCGGAGGCCTCAGGGTGCCTCACGGCAGGCGATGGTGGTGGTGGGGGGAAAGGCAAAGGGCGGGGATTCTACCTTTTGCTTTTGCCTCCACATTTTGCACCAGTTTTGCCTTCCTTTTTATGGGCCTCAAGGCGGGCTATGCACGGCCCGTACGGCACGTAGTTTCCAGGCGTTCAAAAGTGATTATGATAAGCAGCCATCGTGACGAAGCACTTTTGAAGCCTTTCAGGTGTTGAGCAGTGATAATGGCGAAGCGTTTTTTGGCGCCTTTCTCTTAGTATTAGGCTCTTGCACACTTCAGAAGCAAGGGGCCATTGTGACACAGCAGGGCCTTGTATAAGCAAGGGGTCATTGTAGCACGGCAGGGCCTCGTGGAATCAAGGGGATCGTAGTGACACTGTGGGGCTCCAGGAGGCCACGGGGCCATTCTGACTGTGTGGAAGCAAGGATACCGTTGTTACGCTACGGGGCATCATGGAACCAAGGAGGCCATTGTGAAGCAGCTGGGCAACCCGCTGAGACTATTATGACACTTCAAGGCCTTGTGACACTGAAGGGCCATGGTGGAACTGCAGGGCCTCGTGGAACCAGTGAGACCATTGTGACATCACAGGGCCTCATGGGAGCCAGGGGCCATTGTGACACAGCCAGGCCTGACAGAAGCAAGGGGCCATTGTGACACTGCAAGGTCTCACGGAAGCAAAGGGCCAGTGTGCCACAGCCAGGCCTTGTGGAACCAAGGGGCCATTGTGATCCTGGGGAGCCCAATAGAACCAAGGAGCCATTGTGACCCTGCAGCACCTTACGGAATCATGGAGACCCTTGTGACCCTCTGTGACCTCATGGAACCAGTGGGCCATTGTGTTATTCTGCAGCCCCATGGAACCAAGGAAACCATTGTGACACAGCCAGGCCTCGTGGAAGCAAGGGGCCTTTGTGCCGCTGTAGAGCCAAGGAGACCACTGTGCTATTGCTGGGCCTCAGGGGAACAAAATGGTGATGCTGCAGGGCCCCAAGGCTGCAAAGAGCGTGGAACAGGTGTGGTTGGCTTGGCCTCCTGGGGGCCACCTGCCTGCTCCAGCTGAGCTTGGCATGTTGAGGGGTGCTTCTCCTCTGGCCCTGAAACGCTGGAGTTCCTTGCTTTCCTTTCTGTGCGAAAGCACTGTCCTTCTCCTCCAGGGACCCATGGCTGAAATTAGGATTCTACCTCCAAATTGGATTCTATCCGAGGATTGTTCCCATGTGAAACCTGCCAGGACAGACAGCTCAGGCTGGCCTTGGCCTCTTAGGGGCCACCTCGCATCTGCCTTCAAAACACGCGGGGGCTGTGCTTCTCTTCCCATGGAAAAAACCATCTTTCAAGTCCAGCCATCCATGGCCAAAATTGGGAATCCACCTCTGAAATTCCATATCTCCAAGGAATAGCTCCCCGACAAAAGCTGCCAGGAATGTCCAGCTTCCCTTGGCTTCCTGAGGGCCAGCTCTCATCTGCCTTTGAAACACTGGGCCTCCTCACTTTGCTGCCAATGGAAAAGAACTGTCCTTCTGGGCCAGATGTCCACGGACAAAACTGGGATTTGGCCCCCCAAATTGCATCTAGCCAAGGATTGCTCCAAGACAAAAGCTGCCAAGACAAACAGGTCTGGCTGGCCTTGGCCTCCTTGAGGCACCACTAATCAGCCTTTGAAACACTGGGGCTCTGCCCTTTCCTTCCTGGGGAGAAGAAGTGTCATTCCCGTCCAGGCACCCACAGCTGAAATGGAATTCCACCTCCAAAACTCCCCGTATGTCCAAGGGTTGCTTTCAGACAGAAGCTGCAAGGACAGACACGTCTGCCTTGCCTTGGCCTCTGGTGGCTGCCTCTCATCTGCCTTCAAAACACTGGGGTTCTGTGGTTTCCTTCCTGTAGAAAAGAACCGACCTTCTTGTCCAGGTGCCCGTGGCCTCGAGCACATGATCACTACAGAGGGACAAAGGAGCTCTGTGCTCAGTGGAGTGGAGACTGAGGACAGTGGAGGAGAGTCCTGGGTGGGCTTGAAGGGTGGTTTCAGACATGGTGGATCCTTTCTAGCTAGTAGAGACCAGCTGGCAAAAGAAAGAATTAATGCCAAGGGCAGCTGGGCAGGTCCAGGCTGGACACAAGGAGAAAGGAATTTCTCTCCCAGGGCAGTGCAGTGGTGCAACGTGTCCCCCAGAAGGAGTCTGGAGCAGCCCAAGGCTTTGTGTGCCAAGGCAGAGGCAGGCAGGACGCAGAGCCATCAGCAAAGGAAGGGGCCCATTGTTACACAGCAGGGCCGCAGAACCAAGGAGATCATTGTGACACTGCACAACCTCATGCAATCAAGGCGTCCGTGTTACGCTACTGAACCTCACGGAGCCAAGGGTCCATTGTGACACTGCGGAGCCAAGGAGACTGTTGCTGACAGTACCAAAGTTCATGGAACCAAAAGTCCATTGTGACATTGTGGCGCCTCACGGAACCGTGGAGAGCATTATGACACTTTGTTACTATCTGATTTACACCCAGAAGGGCAAAGAAAAGGAAATCTCTGAGTATAAAAAGGAAAGAACTTTGAAGGTTCAAAATATTCCCAAAGACCAGATTAAAACCAAACGAGATTAAATGTTGGTGCCAAACAAATGGGTATCTCTTTATCTAATGGTAAGAGAGGCAAAGAGAAAGAAGGAGAAAAGTAGAGAAAAGTTAGAAAAGACAAGGTTACTCTAACAAGCACTGGATAAGTCACCACCACACTGTGCTACCTTTGTTGCTGCTGAGACAGGGTGGGGGAAGTGGAGAAGTTTTTGCCTTTTTTCCCCTGCTGTTTGAAGCGTCTTATCTGCCTCTTCTGAAGTCTAGAGCAGTTTGGCTGGAAAGCGGCGGCCCATCCTCCGAGATGCAGGCTCGATGCTTGCAGCTGAACCTGGGTCCGCCTGGGACGAAGGAGCAGGGCTAGGGGTTGCACAACTCCCTCGGGATTTCAGTCCAGGGGTGAAGGATTGGGGGGTGCTCCCCAGGCGGGCGGCGTCGGCTCCCGGAGGCCTCAGGGTGCCTCACGGCAGGCGATGGTGGTGGTGGGGGGAAAGGCAAAGGGCGGGGATTCTACCTTTTGCTTTTGCCTCCACATTTTGCACCAGTTTTGCCTTCCTTTTTATGGGCCTCAAGGCGGGCTATGCACGGCCCGTACGGCACGTAGTTTCCAGGCGTTCAAAAGTGATTATGATAAGCAGCCATCGTGACGAAGCACTTTTGAAGCCTTTCAGGTGTTGAGCAGTGATAATGGCGAAGCGTTTTTTGGCGCCTTTCTCTTAGTATTAGGCTCTTGCACACTTCAGAAGCAAGGGGCCATTGTGACACAGCAGGGCCTTGTATAAGCAAGGGGTCATTGTAGCACGGCAGGGCCTCGTGGAATCAAGGGGATCGTAGTGACACTGTGGGGCTCCAGGAGGCCACGGGGCCATTCTGACTGTGTGGAAGCAAGGATACCGTTGTTACGCTACGGGGCATCATGGAACCAAGGAGGCCATTGTGAAGCAGCTGGGCAACCCGCTGAGACTATTATGACACTTCAAGGCCTTGTGACACTGAAGGGCCATGGTGGAACTGCAGGGCCTCGTGGAACCAGTGAGACCATTGTGACATCACAGGGCCTCATGGGAGCCAGGGGCCATTGTGACACAGCCAGGCCTGACAGAAGCAAGGGGCCATTGTGACACTGCAAGGTCTCACGGAAGCAAAGGGCCAGTGTGCCACAGCCAGGCCTTGTGGAACCAAGGGGCCATTGTGATCCTGGGGAGCCCAATAGAACCAAGGAGCCATTGTGACCCTGCAGCACCTTACGGAATCATGGAGACCCTTGTGACCCTCTGTGACCTCATGGAACCAGTGGGCCATTGTGTTATTCTGCAGCCCCATGGAACCAAGGAAACCATTGTGACACAGCCAGGCCTCGTGGAAGCAAGGGGCCTTTGTGCCGCTGTAGAGCCAAGGAGACCACTGTGCTATTGCTGGGCCTCAGGGGAACAAAATGGTGATGCTGCAGGGCCCCAAGGCTGCAAAGAGCGTGGAACAGGTGTGGTTGGCTTGGCCTCCTGGGGGCCACCTGCCTGCTCCAGCTGAGCTTGGCATGTTGAGGGGTGCTTCTCCTCTGGCCCTGAAACGCTGGAGTTCCTTGCTTTCCTTTCTGTGCGAAAGCACTGTCCTTCTCCTCCAGGGACCCATGGCTGAAATTAGGATTCTACCTCCAAATTGGATTCTGTCCGAGGATTGTTCCCATGTGAAACCTGCCAGGACAGACAGCTCAGGCTGGCCTTGGCCTCTTAGGGGCCACCTCGCATCTGCCTTCAAAACACGCGGGGGCTGTGCTTCTCTTCCCATGGAAAAAACCATCTTTCAAGTCCAGCCATCCATGGCCAAAATTGGGAATCCACCTCTGAAATTCCATATCTCCAAGGAATAGCTCCCCAACAAAAGCTGCCAGGAATGTCCAGCTTCCCTTGGCTTCCTGAGGGCCAGCTCTCATCTGCCTTTGAAACACTGGGCCTCCTCACTTTGCTGCCAATGGAAAAGAACTGTCCTTCTGGGCCAGATGTCCACGGACAAAACTGGGATTTGGCCCCCCAAATTGCATCTAGCCAAGGATTGCTCCAAGACAAAAGCTGCCAAGACAAACAGGTCTGGCTGGCCTTGGCCTCCTTGAGGCACCACTAATCAGCCTTTGAAACACTGGGGCTCTGCCCTTTCCTTCCTGGGGAGAAGAAGTGTCATTCCCGTCCAGGCACCCACAGCTGAAATGGAATTCCACCTCCAAAACTCCCCGTATGTCCAAGGGTTGCTTTCAGACAGAAGCTGCAAGGACAGACAGGTCTGCCTTGCCTTGGCCTCTGGTGGCTGCCTCTCATCTGCCTTCAAAACACTGGGGTTCTGTGGTTTCCTTCCTGTAGAAAAGAACCGACCTTCTTGTCCAGGTGCCCGTGGCCTCGAGCACATGATCACTACAGAGGGACAAAGGAGCTCTGTGCTCAGTGGAGTGGAGACTGAGGACAGTGGAGGAGAGTCCTGGGTGGGCTTGAAGGGTGGTTTCAGACATGGTGGATCCTTTCTAGCTAGTAGAGACCAGCTGGCAAAAGAAAGAATTAATGCCAAGGGCAGCTGGGCAGGTCCAGGCTGGACACAAGGAGAAAGGAATTTCTCTCCCAGGGCAGTGCAGTGGTGCAACGTGTCCCCCAGAAGGAGTCTGGAGCAGCCCAAGGCTTTGTGTGCCAAGGCAGAGGCAGGCAGGACGCAGAGCCATCAGCAAAGGAAGGGGCCCATTGTTACACAGCAGGGCCGCAGAACCAAGGAGATCATTGTGACACTGCACAACCTCATGCAATCAAGGCGTCCGTGTTACGCTACTGAACCTCACGGAGCCAAGGGTCCATTGTGACACTGCGGAGCCAAGGAGACTGTTGCTGACAGTACCAAAGTTCATGGAACCAAAAGTCCATTGTGACATTGTGGCGCCTCACAGAACCGTGGAGAGCATTATGACACTTTGTTACTATCTGATTTACACCCAGAAGGGCAAAGAAAAGGAAATCTCTGAGTATAAAAAGGAAAGAACTTTGAAGGTTCAAAATATTCCCAAAGACCAGATTAAAACCAAACGAGATTAAATGTTGGTGCCAAACAAATGGGTATCTCTTTATCTAATGGTAAGAGAGGCAAAGAGAAAGAAGGAGAAAAGTAGAGAAAAGTTAGAAAAGACAAGGTTACTCTAACAAGCACTGGATAAGTCACCACCACACTGTGCTACCTTTGTTGCTGCTGAGACAGGGTGGGGGAAGTGGAGAAGTTTTTGCCTTTTTTCCCCTGCTGTTTGAAGCGTCTTATCTGCCTCTTCTGAAGTCTAGAGCAGTTTGGCTGGAAAGCGGCGGCCCATCCTCCGAGATGCAGGCTCGATGCTTGCAGCTGAACCTGGCTCCGCCTGGGACGAAGGAGCAGGGCTAGGGGTTGCACAACTCCCTCGGGATTTCAGTCCAGGGGTGAAGGATTGGGGGGTGCTCCCCAGGCGGGCGGCGTCGGCTCCCGGAGGCCTCAGGGTGCCTCACGGCAGGCGATGGTGGTGGTGGGGGGAAAGGCAAAGGGCGGGGATTCTACCTTTTGCTTTTGCCTCCACATTTTGCACCAGTTTTGCCTTCCTTTTTATGGGCCTCAAGGCGGGCTATGCACGGCCCGTACGGCACGTAGTTTCCAGGCGTTCAAAAGTGATTATGATAAGCAGCCATCATGACGAAGCACTTTTGAAGCCTTTCAGGTGTTGAGCAGTGATAATGGCGAAGCGTTTTTTGGCGCCTTTCTCTTAGTATTAGGCTCTTGCACACTTCAGAAGCAAGGGGCCATTGTGACACAGCAGGGCCTTGTATAAGCAAGGGGTCATTGTAGCACGGCAGGGCCTCGTGGAATCAAGGGGATCGTAGTGACACTGTGGGGCTCCAGGAGGCCACGGGGCCATTCTGACTGTGTGGAAGCAAGGATACCGTTGTTACGCTACGGGGCATCATGGAACCAAGGAGGCCATTGTGAAGCAGCTGGGCAACCCGCTGAGACTATTATGACACTTCAAGGCCTTGTGACACTGAAAGGCCATTGTGGAACTGCAGGGCCTCGTGGAACCAGTGAGACCATTGTGACATCACAGGGCCTCATGGGAGCCAGGGGCCATTGTGACACAGCCAGGCCTGACAGAAGCAAGGGGCCATTGTGACACTGCAAGGTCTCACGGAAGCAAAGGGCCAGTGTGCCACAGCCAGGCCTTGTGGAACCAAGGGGCCATTGTGATCCTGGGGAGCCCAATAGAACCAAGGAGCCATTGTGACCCTGCAGCACCTTACGGAATCATGGAGACCCTTGTGACCCTCTGTGACCTCATGGAACCAGTGGGCCATTGTGTTATTCTGCAGCCCCATGGAACCAAGGAAACCATTGTGACACAGCCAGGCCTCGTGGAAGCAAGGGGCCTTTGTGCCGCTGTAGAGCCAAGGAGACCACTGTGCTATTGCTGGGCCTCAGGGGAACAAAATGGTGATGCTGCAGGGCCCCAAGGCTGCAAAGAGCGTGGAACAGGTGTGGTTGGCTTGGCCTCCTGGGGGCCACCTGCCTGCTCCAGCTGAGCTTGGCATGTTGAGGGGTGCTTCTCCTCTGGCCCTGAAACGCTGGAGTTCCTTGCTTTCCTTTCTGTGCGAAAGCACTGTCCTTCTCCTCCAGGGACCCATGGCTGAAATTAGGATTCTACCTCCAAATTGGATTCTGTCCGAGGATTGTTCCCATGTGAAACCTGCCAGGACAGACAGCTCAGGCTGGCCTTGGCCTCTTAGGGGCCACCTCGCATCTGCCTTCAAAACACGCGGGGGCTGTGCTTCTCTTCCCATGGAAAAAACCATCTTTCAAGTCCAGCCATCCATGGCCAAAATTGGGAATCCACCTCTGAAATTCCATATCTCCAAGGAATAGCTCCCCAACAAAAGCTGCCAGGAATGTCCAGCTTCCCTTGGCTTCCTGAGGGCCAGCTCTCATCTGCCTTTGAAACACTGGGCCTCCTCACTTTGCTGCCAATGGAAAAGAACTGTCCTTCTGGGCCAGATGTCCACGGACAAAACTGGGATTTGGCCCCCCAAATTGCATCTAGCCAAGGATTGCTCCAAGACAAAAGCTGCCAAGACAAACAGGTCTGGCTGGCCTTGGCCTCCTTGAGGCACCACTAATCAGCCTTTGAAACACTGGGGCTCTGCCCTTTCCTTCCTGGGGAGAAGAAGTGTCATTCCCGTCCAGGCACCCACAGCTGAAATGGAATTCCACCTCCAAAACTCCCCGTATGTCCAAGGGTTGCTTTCAGACAGAAGCTGCAAGGACAGACACGTCTGCCTTGCCTTGGCCTCTGGTGGCTGCCTCTCATCTGCCTTCAAAACACTGGGGTTCTGTGGTTTCCTTCCTGTAGAAAAGAACCGACCTTCTTGTCCAGGTGCCCGTGGCCTCGAGCACATGATCACTACAGAGGGACAAAGGAGCTCTGTGCTCAGTGGAGTGGAGACTGAGGACAGTGGAGGAGAGTCCTGGGTGGGCTTGAAGGGTGGTTTCAGACATGGTGGATCCTTTCTAGCTAGTAGAGACCAGCTGGCAAAAGAAAGAATTAATGCCAAGGGCAGCTGGGCAGGTCCAGGCTGGACACAAGGAGAAAGGAATTTCTCTCCCAGGGCAGTGCAGTGGTGCAACGTGTCCCCCAGAAGGAGTCTGGAGCAGCCCAAGGCTTTGTGTGCCAAGGCAGAGGCAGGCAGGACGCAGAGCCATCAGCAAAGGAAGGGGCCCATTGTTACACAGCAGGGCCGCAGAACCAAGGAGATCATTGTGACACTGCACAACCTCATGCAATCAAGGCGTCCGTGTTACGCTACTGAACCTCACGGAGCCAAGGGTCCATTGTGACACTGCGGAGCCAAGGAGACTGTTGCTGACAGTACCAAAGTTCATGGAACCAAAAGTCCATTGTGACATTGTGGCGCCTCACGGAACCGTGGAGAGCATTATGACACTTTGTTACTATCTGATTTACACCCAGAAGGGCAAAGAAAAGGAAATCTCTGAGTATAAAAAGGAAAGAACTTTGAAGGTTCAAAATATTCCCAAAGACCAGATTAAAACCAAACGAGATTAAATGTTGGTGCCAAACAAATGGGTATCTCTTTATCTAATGGTAAGAGAGGCAAAGAGAAAGAAGGAGAAAAGTAGAGAAAAGTTAGAAAAGACAAGGTTACTCTAACAAGCACTGGATAAGTCACCACCACACTGTGCTACCTTTGTTGCTGCTGAGACAGGGTGGGGGAAGTGGAGAAGTTTTTGCCTTTTTTCCCCTGCTGTTTGAAGCGTCTTATCTGCCTCTTCTGAAGTCTAGAGCAGTTTGGCTGGAAAGCGGCGGCCCATCCTCCGAGATGCAGGCTCGATGCTTGCAGCTGAACCTGGGTCCGCCTGGGACGAAGGAGCAGGGCTAGGGGTTGCACAACTCCCTCGGGATTTCAGTCCAGGGGTGAAGGATTGGGGGGTGCTCCCCAGGCGGGCGGCGTCGGCTCCCGGAGGCCTCAGGGTGCCTCACGGCAGGCGATGGTGGTGGTGGGGGGAAAGGCAAAGGGCGGGGATTCTACCTTTTGCTTTTGCCTCCACATTTTGCACCAGTTTTGCCTTCCTTTTTATGGGCCTCAAGGCGGGCTATGCACGGCCCGTACGGCACGTAGTTTCCAGGCGTTCAAAAGTGATTATGATAAGCAGCCATCGTGACGAAGCACTTTTGAAGCCTTTCAGGTGTTGAGCAGTGATAATGGCGAAGCGTTTTTTGGCGCCTTTCTCTTAGTATTAGGCTCTTGCACACTTCAGAAGCAAGGGGCCATTGTGACACAGCAGGGCCTTGTATAAGCAAGGGGTCATTGTAGCATGGCAGGGCCTCGTGGAATCAAGGGGATCGTAGTGACACTGTGGGGCTCCAGGAGGCCACGGGGCCATTCTGACTGTGTGGAAGCAAGGATACCGTTGTTACGCTACGGGGCATCATGGAACCAAGGAGGCCATTGTGAAGCAGCTGGGCAACCCGCTGAGACTATTATGACACTTCAAGGCCTTGTGACACTGAAGGGCCATGGTGGAACTGCAGGGCCTCGTGGAACCAGTGAGACCATTGTGACATCACAGGGCCTCATGGGAGCCAGGGGCCATTGTGACACAGCCAGGCCTGACAGAAGCAAGGGGCCATTGTGACACTGCAAGGTCTCACGGAAGCAAAGGGCCAGTGTGCCACAGCCAGGCCTTGTGGAACCAAGGGGCCATTGTGATCCTGGGGAGCCCAATAGAACCAAGGAGCCATTGTGACCCTGCAGCACCTTACGGAATCATGGAGACCCTTGTGACCCTCTGTGACCTCATGGAACCAGTGGGCCATTGTGTTATTCTGCAGCCCCATGGAACCAAGGAAACCATAGTGACACAGCCAGGCCTCGTGGAAGCAAGGGGCCTTTGTGCCGCTGTAGAGCCAAGGAGACCACTGTGCTATTGCTGGGCCTCAGGGGAACAAAATGGTGATGCTGCAGGGCCCCAAGGCTGCAAAGAGCGTGGAACAGGTGTGGTTGGCTTGGCCTCCTGGGGGCCACCTGCCTGCTCCAGCTGAGCTTGGCATGTTGAGGGGTGCTTCTCCTCTGGCCCTGAAACGCTGGAGTTCCTTGCTTTCCTTTCTGTGCGAAAGCACTGTCCTTCTCCTCCAGGGACCCATGGCTGAAATTAGGATTCTACCTCCAAATTGGATTCTGTCCGAGGATTGTTCCCATGTGAAACCTGCCAGGACAGACAGCTCAGGCTGGCCTTGGCCTCTTAGGGGCCACCTCGCATCTGCCTTCAAAACACGCGGGGGCTGTGCTTCTCTTCCCATGGAAAAAACCATCTTTCAAGTCCAGCCATCCATGGCCAAAATTGGGAATCCACCTCTGAAATTCCATATCTCCAAGGAATAGCTCCCCAACAAAAGCTGCCAGGAATGTCCAGCTTCCCTTGGCTTCCTGAGGGCCAGCTCTCATCTGCCTTTGAAACACTGGGCCTCCTCACTTTGCTGCCAATGGAAAAGAACTGTCCTTCTGGGCCAGATGTCCACGGACAAAACTGGGATTTGGCCCCCCAAATTGCATCTAGCCAAGGATTGCTCCAAGACAAAAGCTGCCAAGACAAACAGGTCTGGCTGGCCTTGGCCTCCTTGAGGCACCACTAATCAGCCTTTGAAACACTGGGGCTCTGCCCTTTCCTTCCTGGGGAGAAGAAGTGTCATTCCCGTCCAGGCACCCACAGCTGAAATGGAATTCCACCTCCAAAACTCCCCGTATGTCCAAGGGTTGCTTTCAGACAGAAGCTGCAAGGACAGACACGTCTGCCTTGCCTTGGCCTCTGGTGGCTGCCTCTCATCTGCCTTCAAAACACTGGGGTTCTGTGGTTTCCTTCCTGTAGAAAAGAACCGACCTTCTTGTCCAGGTGCCCGTGGCCTCGAGCACATGATCACTACAGAGGGACAAAGGAGCTCTGTGCTCAGTGGAGTGGAGACTGAGGACAGTGGAGGAGAGTCCTGGGTGGGCTTGAAGGGTGGTTTCAGACATGGTGGATCCTTTCTAGCTAGTAGAGACCAGCTGGCAAAAGAAAGAATTAATGCCAAGGGCAGCTGGGCAGGTCCAGGCTGGACACAAGGAGAAAGGAATTTCTCTCCCAGGGCAGTGCAGTGGTGCAACGTGTCCCCCAGAAGGAGGCTGGAGCAGCCCAAGGCTTTGTGTGCCAAGGCAGAGGCAGGCAGGACGCAGAGCCATCAGCAAAGGAAGGGGCCCATTGTTACACAGCAGGGCCGCAGAACCAAGGAGATCATTGTGACACTGCACAACCTCATGCAATCAAGGCGTCCGTGTTACGCTACTGAACCTCACGGAGCCAAGGGTCCATTGTGACACTGCGGAGCCAAGGAGACTGTTGCTGACAGTACCAAAGTTCATGGAACCAAAAGTCCATTGTGACATTGTGGCGCCTCACGGAACCGTGGAGAGCATTATGACACTTTGTTACTATCTGATTTACACCCAGAAGGGCAAAGAAAAGGAAATCTCTGAGTATAAAAAGGAAAGAACTTTGAAGGTTCAAAATATTCCCAAAGACCAGATTAAAACCAAACGAGATTAAATGTTGGTGCCAAACAAATGGGTATCTCTTTATCTAATGGTAAGAGAGGCAAAGAGAAAGAAGGAGAAAAGTAGAGAAAAGTTAGAAAAGACAAGGTTACTCTAACAAGCACTGCATAAGTCACCACCACACTGTGCTACCTTTGTTGCTGCTGAGACAGGGTGGGGGAAGTGGAGAAGTTTTTGCCTTTTTTCCCCTGCTGTTTGAAGCGTCTTATCTGCCTCTTCTGAAGTCTAGAGCAGTTTGGCTGGAAAGCGGCGGCCCATCCTCCGAGATGCAGGCTCGATGCTTGCAGCTGAACCTGGGTCCGCCTGGGACGAAGGAGCAGGGCTAGGGGTTGCACAACTCCCTCGGGATTTCAGTCCAGGGGTGAAGGATTGGGGGGTGCTCCCCAGGCGGGCGGCGTCGGCTCCCGGAGGCCTCAGGGTGCCTCACGGCAGGCGATGGTGGTGGGGGGGGGAAAGGCAAAGGGCGGGGATTCTACCTTTTGCTTTTGCCTCCACATTTTGCACCAGTTTTGCCTTCCTTTTTATGGGCCTCAAGGCGGGCTATGCACGGCCCGTACGGCACGTAGTTTCCAGGCGTTCAAAAGTGATTATGATAAGCAGCCATCATGACAAAGCACTTTTGAAGCCTTTCAGGTGTTGAGCAGTGATAATGGCGAAGCGTTTTTTGGCGCCTTTCTCTTAGTATTAGGCTCTTGCACACTTCAGAAGCAAGGGGCCATTGTGACACAGCAGGGCCTTGTATAAGCAAGGGGTCATTGTAGCACGGCAGGGCCTCGTGGAATCAAGGGGATCGTAGTGACACTGTGGGGCTCCAGGAGGCCACGGGGCCATTCTGACTGTGTGGAAGCAAGGATACCGTTGTTACGCTACGGGGCATCATGGAACCAAGGAGGCCATTGTGAAGCAGCTGGGCAACCCGCTGAGACTATTATGACACTTCAAGGCCTTGTGACACTGAAGGGCCATGGTGGAACTGCAGGGCCTCGTGGAACCAGTGAGACCATTGTGACATCACAGGGCCTCATGGGAGCCAGGGGCCATTGTGACACAGCCAGGCCTGACAGAAGCAAGGGGCCATTGTGACACTGCAAGGTCTCACGGAAGCAAAGGGCCAGTGTGCCACAGCCAGGCCTTGTGGAACCAAGGGGCCATTGTGATCCTGGGGAGCCCAATAGAACCAAGGAGCCATTGTGACCCTGCAGCACCTTACGGAATCATGGAGACCCTTGTGACCCTCTGTGACCTCATGGAACCAGTGGGCCATTGTGTTATTCTGCAGCCCCATGGAAGCAAGGAAACCATTGTGACACAGCCAGGCCTCGTGGAAGCAAGGGGCCTTTGTGCCGCTGTAGAGCCAAGGAGACCACTGTGCTATTGCTGGGCCTCAGGGGAACAAAATGGTGATGCTGCAGGGCCCCAAGGCTGCAAAGAGCGTGGAACAGGTGTGGTTGGCTTGGCCTCCTGGGGGCCACCTGCCTGCTCCAGCTGAGCTTGGCATGTTGAGGGGTGCTTCTCCTCTGGCCCTGAAACGCTGGAGTTCCTTGCTTTCCTTTCTGTGCGAAAGCACTGTCCTTCTCCTCCAGGGACCCATGGCTGAAATTAGGATTCTACCTCCAAATTGGATTCTGTCCGAGGATTGTTCCCATGTGAAACCTGCCAGGACAGACAGCTCAGGCTGGCCTTGGCCTCTTAGGGGCCACCTCGCATCTGCCTTCAAAACACGCGGGGGCTGTGCTTCTCTTCCCATGGAAAAAACCATCTTTCAAGTCCAGCCATCCATGGCCAAAATTGGGAATCCACCTCTGAAATTCCATATCTCCAAGGAATAGCTCCCCGACAAAAGCTGCCAGGAATGTCCAGCTTCCCTTGGCTTCCTGAGGGCCAGCTCTCATCTGCCTTTGAAACACTGGGCCTCCTCACTTTGCTGCCAATGGAAAAGAACTGTCCTTCTGGGCCAGATGTCCACGGACAAAACTGGGATTTGGCCCCCCAAATTGCATCTAGCCAAGGATTGCTCCAAGACAAAAGCTGCCAAGACAAACAGGTCTGGCTGGCCTTGGCCTCCTTGAGGCACCACTAATCAGCCTTTGAAACACTGGGGCTCTGCCCTTTCCTTCCTGGGGAGAAGAAGTGTCATTCCCGTCCAGGCACCCACAGCTGAAATGGAATTCCACCTCCAAAACTCCCCGTATGTCCAAGGGTTGCTTTCAGACAGAAGCTGCAAGGACAGACACGTCTGCCTTGCCTTGGCCTCTGGTGGCTGCCTCTCATCTGCCTTCAAAACACTAAGGTTCTGTGGTTTCCTTCCTGTAGAAAAGAACCGACCTTCTTGTCCAGGTGCCCGTGGCCTCGAGCACATGATCACTACAGAGGGACAAAGGAGCTCTGTGCTCAGTGGAGTGGAGACTGAGGACAGTGGAGGAGAGTCCTGGGTGGGCTTGAAGGGTGGTTTCAGACATGGTGGATCCTTTCTAGCTAGTAGAGACCAGCTGGCAAAAGAAAGAATTAATGCCAAGGGCAGCTGGGCAGGTCCAGGCTGGACACAAGGAGAAAGGAATTTCTCTCCCAGGGCAGTGCAGTGGTGCAACGTGTCCCCCAGAAGGAGTCTGGAGCAGCCCAAGGCTTTGTGTGCCAAGGCAGAGGCAGGCAGGACGCAGAGCCATCAGCAAAGGAAGGGGCCCATTGTTACACAGCAGGGCCGCAGAACCAAGGAGATCATTGTGACACTGCACAACCTCATGCAATCAAGGCGTCCGTGTTACGCTACTGAACCTCACGGAGCCAAGGGTCCATTGTGACACTGCGGAGCCAAGGAGACTGTTGCTGACAGTACCAAAGTTCATGGAACCAAAAGTCCATTGTGACATTGTGGCGCCTCACGGAACCGTGGAGAGCATTATGACACTTTGTTACTATCTGATTTACACCCAGAAGGGCAAAGAAAAGGAAATCTCTGAGTATAAAAAGGAAAGAACTTTGAAGGTTCAAAATATTCCCAAAGACCAGATTAAAACCAAACGAGATTAAATGTTGGTGCCAAACAAATGGGTATCTCTTTATCTAATGGTAAGAGAGGCAAAGAGAAAGAAGGAGAAAAGTAGAGAAAAGTTAGAAAAGACAAGGTTACTCTAACAAGCACTGGATAAGTCACCACCACACTGTGCTACCTTTGTTGCTGCTGAGACAGGGTGGGGGAAGTGGAGAAGTTTTTGCCTTTTTTCCCCTGCTGTTTGAAGCGTCTTATCTGCCTCTTCTGAAGTCTAGAGCAGTTTGGCTGGAAAGCGGCGGCCCATCCTCCGAGATGCAGGCTCGATGCTTGCAGCTGAACCTGGGTCCGCCTGGGACGAAGGAGCAGGGCTAGGGGTTGCACAACTCCCTCGGGATTTCAGTCCAGGGGTGAAGGATTGGGGGGTGCTCCCCAGGCGGGCGGCGTCGGCTCCCGGAGGCCTCAGGGTGCCTCACGGCAGGCGATGGTGGTGGTGGGGGGAAAGGCAAAGGGCGGGGATTCTACCTTTTGCTTTTGCCTCCACATTTTGCACCAGTTTTGCCTTCCTTTTTATGGGCCTCAAGGCGGGCTATGCACGGCCCGTACGGCACGTAGTTTCCAGGCGTTCAAAAGTGATTATGATAAGCAGCCATCATGACGAAGCACTTTTGAAGCCTTTCAGGTGTTGAGCAGTGATAATGGCGAAGCGTTTTTTGGCGCCTTTCTCTTAGTATTAGGCTCTTGCACACTTCAGAAGCAAGGGGCCATTGTGACACAGCAGGGCCTTGTATAAGCAAGGGGTCATTGTAGCACGGCAGGGCCTCGTGGAATCAAGGGGATCGTAGTGACACTGTGGGGCTCCAGGAGGCCACGGGGCCATTCTGACTGTGTGGAAGCAAGGATACCGTTGTTACGCTACGGGGCATCATGGAACCAAGGAGGCCATTGTGAAGCAGCTGGGCAACCCGCTGAGACTATTATGACACTTCAAGGCCTTGTGACACTGAAAGGCCATTGTGGAACTGCAGGGCCTCGTGGAACCAGTGAGACCATTGTGACATCACAGGGCCTCATGGGAGCCAGGGGCCATTGTGACACAGCCAGGCCTGACAGAAGCAAGGGGCCATTGTGACACTGCAAGGTCTCACGGAAGCAAAGGGCCAGTGTGCCACAGCCAGGCCTTGTGGAACCAAGGGGCCATTGTGATCCTGGGGAGCCCAATAGAACCAAGGAGCCATTGTGACCCTGCAGCACCTTACGGAATCATGGAGACCCTTGTGACCCTCTGTGACCTCATGGAACCAGTGGGCCATTGTGTTATTCTGCAGCCCCATGGAACCAAGGAAACCATTGTGACACAGCCAGGCCTCGTGGAAGCAAGGGGCCTTTGTGCCGCTGTAGAGCCAAGGAGACCACTGTGCTATTGCTGGGCCTCAGGGGAACAAAATGGTGATGCTGCAGGGCCCCAAGGCTGCAAAGAGCGTGGAACAGGTGTGGTTGGCTTGGCCTCCTGGGGGCCACCTGCCTGCTCCAGCTGAGCTTGGCATGTTGAGGGGTGCTTCTCCTCTGGCCCTGAAACGCTGGAGTTCCTTGCTTTCCTTTCTGTGCGAAAGCACTGTCCTTCTCCTCCAGGGACCCATGGCTGAAATTAGGATTCTACCTCCAAATTGGATTCTATCCGAGGATTGTTCCCATGTGAAACCTGCCAGGACAGACAGCTCAGGCTGGCCTTGGCCTCTTAGGGGCCACCTCGCATCTGCCTTCAAAACACACGGGGGCTGTGCTTCTCTTCCCATGGAAAAAACCATCTTTCAAGTCCAGCCATCCATGGCCAAAATTGGGAATCCACCTCTGAAATTCCATATCTCCAAGGAATAGCTCCCCGACAAAAGCTGCCAGGAATGTCCAGCTTCCCTTGGCTTCCTGAGGGCCAGCTCTCATCTGCCTTTGAAACACTGGGCCTCCTCACTTTGCTGCCAATGGAAAAGAACTGTCCTTCTGGGCCAGATGTCCACGGACAAAACTGGGATTTGGCCCCCCAAATTGCATCTAGCCAAGGATTGCTCCAAGACAAAAGCTGCCAAGACAAACAGGTCTGGCTGGCCTTGGCCTCCTTGAGGCACCACTAATCAGCCTTTGAAACACTGGGGCTCTGCCCTTTCCTTCCTGGGGAGAAGAAGTGTCATTCCCGTCCAGGCACCCACAGCTGAAATGGAATTCCACCTCCAAAACTCCCCGTATGTCCAAGGGTTGCTTTCAGACAGAAGCTGCAAGGACAGACAGGTCTGCCTTGCCTTGGCCTCTGGTGGCTGCCTCTCATCTGCCTTCAAAACACTGGGGTTCTGTGGTTTCCTTCCTGTAGAAAAGAACCGACCTTCTTGTCCAGGTGCCCGTGGCCTCGAGCACATGATCACTACAGAGGGACAAAGGAGCTCTGTGCTCAGTGGAGTGGAGACTGAGGACAGTGGAGGAGAGTCCTGGGTGGGCTTGAAGGGTGGTTTCAGACATGGTGGATCCTTTCTAGCTAGTAGAGACCAGCTGGCAAAAGAAAGAATTAATGCCAAGGGCAGCTGGGCAGGTCCAGGCTGGACACAAGGAGAAAGGAATTTCTCTCCCAGGGCAGTGCAGTGGTGCAACGTGTCCCCCAGAAGGAGTCTGGAGCAGCCCAAGGCTTTGTGTGCCAAGGCAGAGGCAGGCAGGACGCAGAGCCATCAGCAAAGGAAGGGGCCCATTGTTACACAGCAGGGCCGCAGAACCAAGGAGATCATTGTGACACTGCACAACCTCATGCAATCAAGGCGTCCGTGTTACGCTACTGAACCTCACGGAGCCAAGGGTCCATTGTGACACTGCGGAGCCAAGGAGACTGTTGCTGACAGTACCAAAGTTCATGGAACCAAAAGTCCATTGTGACATTGTGGCGCCTCACGGAACCGTGGAGAGCATTATGACACTTTGTTACTATCTGATTTACACCCAGAAGGGCAAAGAAAAGGAAATCTCTGAGTATAAAAAGGAAAGAACTTTGAAGGTTCAAAATATTCCCAAAGACCAGATTAAAACCAAACGAGATTAAATGTTGGTGCCAAACAAATGGGTATCTCTTTATCTAATGGTAAGAGAGGCAAAGAGAAAGAAGGAGAAAAGTAGAGAAAAGTTAGAAAAGACAAGGTTACTCTAACAAGCACTGCATAAGTCACCACCACACTGTGCTACCTTTGTTGCTGCTGAGACAGGGTGGGGGAAGTGGAGAAGTTTTTGCCTTTTTTCCCCTGCTGTTTGAAGCGTCTTATCTGCCTCTTCTGAAGTCTAGAGCAGTTTGGCTGGAAAGCGGCGGCCCATCCTCCGAGATGCAGGCTCGATGCTTGCAGCTGAACCTGGGTCCGCCTGGGACGAAGGAGCAGGGCTAGGGGTTGCACAACTCCCTCGGGATTTCAGTCCAGGGGTGAAGGATTGGGGGGTGCTCCCCAGGCGGGCGGCGTCGGCTCCCGGAGGCCTCAGGGTGCCTCACGGCAGGCGATGGTGGTGGGGGGGGGAAAGGCAAAGGGCGGGGATTCTACCTTTTGCTTTTGCCTCCACATTTTGCACCAGTTTTGCCTTCCTTTTTATGGGCCTCAAGGCGGGCTATGCACGGCCCGTACGGCACGTAGTTTCCAGGCGTTCAAAAGTGATTATGATAAGCAGCCATCATGACGAAGCACTTTTGAAGCCTTTCAGGTGTTGAGCAGTGATAATGGCGAAGCGTTTTTTGGCGCCTTTCTCTTAGTATTAGGCTCTTGCACACTTCAGAAGCAAGGGGCCATTGTGACACAGCAGGGCCTTGTATAAGCAAGGGGTCATTGTAGCATGGCAGGGCCTCGTGGAATCAAGGGGATCGTAGTGACACTGTGGGGCTCCAGGAGGCCACGGGGCCATTCTGACTGTGTGGAAGCAAGGATACCGTTGTTACGCTACGGGGCATCATGGAACCAAGGAGGCCATTGTGAAGCAGCTGGGCAACCCGCTGAGACTATTATGACACTTCAAGGCCTTGTGACACTGAAGGGCCATGGTGGAACTGCAGGGCCTCGTGGAACCAGTGAGACCATTGTGACATCACAGGGCCTCATGGGAGCCAGGGGCCATTGTGACACAGCCAGGCCTGACAGAAGCAAGGGGCCATTGTGACACTGCAAGGTCTCACGGAAGCAAAGGGCCAGTGTGCCACAGCCAGGCCTTGTGGAACCAAGGGGCCATTGTGATCCTGGGGAGCCCAATAGAACCAAGGAGCCATTGTGACCCTGCAGCACCTTACGGAATCATGGAGACCCTTGTGACCCTCTGTGACCTCATGGAACCAGTGGGCCATTGTGTTATTCTGCAGCCCCATGGAACCAAGGAAACCATTGTGACACAGCCAGGCCTCGTGGAAGCAAGGGGCCTTTGTGCCGCTGTAGAGCCAAGGAGACCACTGTGCTATTGCTGGGCCTCAGGGGAACAAAATGGTGATGCTGCAGGGCCCCAAGGCTGCAAAGAGCGTGGAACAGGTGTGGTTGGCTTGGCCTCCTGGGGGCCACCTGCCTGCTCCAGCTGAGCTTGGCATGTTGAGGGGTGCTTCTCCTCTGGCCCTGAAACGCTGGAGTTCCTTGCTTTCCTTTCTGTGCGAAAGCACTGTCCTTCTCCTCCAGGGACCCATGGCTGAAATTAGGATTCTACCTCCAAATTGGATTCTGTCCGAGGATTGTTCCCATGTGAAACCTGCCAGGACAGACAGCTCAGGCTGGCCTTGGCCTCTTAGGGGCCACCTCGCATCTGCCTTCAAAACACGCGGGGGCTGTGCTTCTCTTCCCATGGAAAAAACCATCTTTCAAGTCCAGCCATCCATGGCCAAAATTGGGAATCCACCTCTGAAATTCCATATCTCCAAGGAATAGCTCCCCGACAAAAGCTGCCAGGAATGTCCAGCTTCCCTTGGCTTCCTGAGGGCCAGCTCTCATCTGCCTTTGAAACACTGGGCCTCCTCACTTTGCTGCCAATGGAAAAGAACTGTCCTTCTGGGCCAGATGTCCACGGACAAAACTGGGATTTGGCCCCCCAAATTGCATCTAGCCAAGGATTGCTCCAAGACAAAAGCTGCCAAGACAAACAGGTCTGGCTGGCCTTGGCCTCCTTGAGGCACCACTAATCAGCCTTTGAAACACTGGGGCTCTGCCCTTTCCTTCCTGGGGAGAAGAAGTGTCATTCCCGTCCAGGCACCCACAGCTGAAATGGAATTCCACCTCCAAAACTCCCCGTATGTCCAAGGGTTGCTTTCAGACAGAAGCTGCAAGGACAGACACGTCTGCCTTGCCTTGGCCTCTGGTGGCTGCCTCTCATCTGCCTTCAAAACACTGGGGTTCTGTGGTTTCCTTCCTGTAGAAAAGAACCGACCTTCTTGTCCAGGTGCCCGTGGCCTCGAGCACATGATCACTACAGAGGGACAAAGGAGCTCTGTGCTCAGTGGAGTGGAGACTGAGGACAGTGGAGGAGAGTCCTGGGTGGGCTTGAAGGGTGGTTTCAGACATGGTGGATCCTTTCTAGCTAGTAGAGACCAGCTGGCAAAAGAAAGAATTAATGCCAAGGGCAGCTGGGCAGGTCCAGGCTGGACACAAGGAGAAAGGAATTTCTCTCCCAGGGCAGTGCAGTGGTGCAACGTGTCCCCCAGAAGGAGGCTGGAGCAGCCCAAGGCTTTGTGTGCCAAGGCAGAGGCAGGCAGGACGCAGAGCCATCAGCAAAGGAAGGGGCCCATTGTTACACAGCAGGGCCGCAGAACCAAGGAGATCATTGTGACACTGCACAACCTCATGCAATCAAGGCGTCCGTGTTACGCTACTGAACCTCACGGAGCCAAGGGTCCATTGTGACACTGCGGAGCCAAGGAGACTGTTGCTGACAGTACCAAAGTTCATGGAACCAAAAGTCCATTGTGACATTGTGGCGCCTCACGGAACCGTGGAGAGCATTATGACACTTTGTTACTATCTGATTTACACCCAGAAGGGCAAAGAAAAGGAAATCTCTGAGTATAAAAAGGAAAGAACTTTGAAGGTTCAAAATATTCCCAAAGACCAGATTAAAACCAAACGAGATTAAATGTTGGTGCCAAACAAATGGGTATCTCTTTATCTAATGGTAAGAGAGGCAAAGAGAAAGAAGGAGAAAAGTAGAGAAAAGTTAGAAAAGACAAGGTTACTCTAACAAGCACTGCATAAGTCACCACCACACTGTGCTACCTTTGTTGCTGCTGAGACAGGGTGGGGGAAGTGGAGAAGTTTTTGCCTTTTTTCCCCTGCTGTTTGAAGCGTCTTATCTGCCTCTTCTGAAGTCTAGAGCAGTTTGGCTGGAAAGCGGCGGCCCATCCTCCGAGATGCAGGCTCGATGCTTGCAGCTGAACCTGGGTCCGCCTGGGACGAAGGAGCAGGGCTAGGGGTTGCACAACTCCCTCGGGATTTCAGTCCAGGGGTGAAGGATTGGGGGGTGCTCCCCAGGCGGGCGGCGTCGGCTCCCGGAGGCCTCAGGGTGCCTCACGGCAGGCGATGGTGGTGGGGGGGGGAAAGGCAAAGGGCGGGGATTCTACCTTTTGCTTTTGCCTCCACATTTTGCACCAGTTTTGCCTTCCTTTTTATGGGCCTCAAGGCGGGCTATGCACGGCCCGTACGGCACGTAGTTTCCAGGCGTTCAAAAGTGATTATGATAAGCAGCCATCATGACGAAGCACTTTTGAAGCCTTTCAGGTGTTGAGCAGTGATAATGGCGAAGCGTTTTTTGGCGCCTTTCTCTTAGTATTAGGCTCTTGCACACTTCAGAAGCAAGGGGCCATTGTGACACAGCAGGGCCTTGTATAAGCAAGGGGTCATTGTAGCACGGCAGGGCCTCGTGGAATCAAGGGGATCGTAGTGACACTGTGGGGCTCCAGGAGGCCACGGGGCCATTCTGACTGTGTGGAAGCAAGGATACCGTTGTTACGCTACGGGGCATCATGGAACCAAGGAGGCCATTGTGAAGCAGCTGGGCAACCCGCTGAGACTATTATGACACTTCAAGGCCTTGTGACACTGAAGGGCCATGGTGGAACTGCAGGGCCTCGTGGAACCAGTGAGACCATTGTGACATCACAGGGCCTCATGGGAGCCAGGGGCCATTGTGACACAGCCAGGCCTGACAGAAGCAAGGGGCCATTGTGACACTGCAAGGTCTCACGGAAGCAAAGGGCCAGTGTGCCACAGCCAGGCCTTGTGGAACCAAGGGGCCATTGTGATCCTGGGGAGCCCAATAGAACCAAGGAGCCATTGTGACCCTGCAGCACCTTACGGAATCATGGAGACCCTTGTGACCCTCTGTGACCTCATGGAACCAGTGGGCCATTGTGTTATTCTGCAGCCCCATGGAACCAAGGAAACCATTGTGACACAGCCAGGCCTCGTGGAAGCAAGGGGCCTTTGTGCCGCTGTAGAGCCAAGGAGACCACTGTGCTATTGCTGGGCCTCAGGGGAACAAAATGGTGATGCTGCAGGGCCCCAAGGCTGCAAAGAGCGTGGAACAGGTGTGGTTGGCTTGGCCTCCTGGGGGCCACCTGCCTGCTCCAGCTGAGCTTGGCATGTTGAGGGGTGCTTCTCCTCTGGCCCTGAAACGCTGGAGTTCCTTGCTTTCCTTTCTGTGCGAAAGCACTGTCCTTCTCCTCCAGGGACCCATGGCTGAAATTAGGATTCTACCTCCAAATTGGATTCTGTCCGAGGATTGTTCCCATGTGAAACCTGCCAGGACAGACAGCTCAGGCTGGCCTTGGCCTCTTAGGGGCCACCTCGCATCTGCCTTCAAAACACGCGGGGGCTGTGCTTCTCTTCCCATGGAAAAAACCATCTTTCAAGTCCAGCCATCCATGGCCAAAATTGGGAATCCACCTCTGAAATTCCATATCTCCAAGGAATAGCTCCCCGACAAAAGCTGCCAGGAATGTCCAGCTTCCCTTGGCTTCCTGAGGGCCAGCTCTCATCTGCCTTTGAAACACTGGGCCTCCTCACTTTGCTGCCAATGGAAAAGAACTGTCCTTCTGGGCCAGATGTCCACGGACAAAACTGGGATTTGGCCCCCCAAATTGCATCTAGCCAAGGATTGCTCCAAGACAAAAGCTGCCAAGACAAACAGGTCTGGCTGGCCTTGGCCTCCTTGAGGCACCACTAATCAGCCTTTGAAACACTGGGGCTCTGCCCTTTCCTTCCTGGGGAGAAGAAGTGTCATTCCCGTCCAGGCACCCACAGCTGAAATGGAATTCCACCTCCAAAACTCCCCGTATGTCCAAGGGTTGCTTTCAGACAGAAGCTGCAAGGACAGACACGTCTGCCTTGCCTTGGCCTCTGGTGGCTGCCTCTCATCTGCCTTCAAAACACTGGGGTTCTGTGGTTTCCTTCCTGTAGAAAAGAACCGACCTTCTTGTCCAGGTGCCCGTGGCCTCGAGCACATGATCACTACAGAGGGACAAAGGAGCTCTGTGCTCAGTGGAGTGGAGACTGAGGACAGTGGAGGAGAGTCCTGGGTGGGCTTGAAGGGTGGTTTCAGACATGGTGGATCCTTTCTAGCTAGTAGAGACCAGCTGGCAAAAGAAAGAATTAATGCCAAGGGCAGCTGGGCAGGTCCAGGCTGGACACAAGGAGAAAGGAATTTCTCTCCCAGGGCAGTGCAGTGGTGCAACGTGTCCCCCAGAAGGAGGCTGGAGCAGCCCAAGGCTTTGTGTGCCAAGGCAGAGGCAGGCAGGACGCAGAGCCATCAGCAAAGGAAGGGGCCCATTGTTACACAGCAGGGCCGCAGAACCAAGGAGATCATTGTGACACTGCACAACCTCATGCAATCAAGGCGTCCGTGTTACGCTACTGAACCTCACGGAGCCAAGGGTCCATTGTGACACTGCGGAGCCAAGGAGACTGTTGCTGACAGTACCAAAGTTCATGGAACCAAAAGTCCATTGTGACATTGTGGCGCCTCACGGAACCGTGGAGAGCATTATGACACTTTGTTACTATCTGATTTACACCCAGAAGGGCAAAGAAAAGGAAATCTCTGAGTATAAAAAGGAAAGAACTTTGAAGGTTCAAAATATTCCCAAAGACCAGATTAAAACCAAACGAGATTAAATGTTGGTGCCAAACAAATGGGTATCTCTTTATCTAATGGTAAGAGAGGCAAAGAGAAAGAAGGAGAAAAGTAGAGAAAAGTTAGAAAAGACAAGGTTACTCTAACAAGCACTGGATAAGTCACCACCACACTGTGCTACCTTTGTTGCTGCTGAGACAGGGTGGGGGAAGTGGAGAAGTTTTTGCCTTTTTTCCCCTGCTGTTTGAAGCGTCTTATCTGCCTCTTCTGAAGTCTAGAGCAGTTTGGCTGGAAAGCGGCGGCCCATCCTCCGAGATGCAGGCTCGATGCTTGCAGCTGAACCTGGGTCCGCCTGGGACGAAGGAGCAGGGCTAGGGGTTGCACAACTCCCTCGGGATTTCAGTCCAGGGGTGAAGGATTGGGGGGTGCTCCCCAGGCGGGCGGCGTCGGCTCCCGGAGGCCTCAGGGTGCCTCACGGCAGGCGATGGTGGTGGTGGGGGGAAAGGCAAAGGGCGGGGATTCTACCTTTTGCTTTTGCCTCCACATTTTGCACCAGTTTTGCCTTCCTTTTTATGGGCCTCAAGGCGGGCTATGCACGGCCCGTACGGCACGTAGTTTCCAGGCGTTCAAAAGTGATTATGATAAGCAGCCATCGTGACGAAGCACTTTTGAAGCCTTTCAGGTGTTGAGCAGTGATAATGGCGAAGCGTTTTTTGGCGCCTTTCTCTTAGTATTAGGCTCTTGCACACTTCAGAAGCAAGGGGCCATTGTGACACAGCAGGGCCTTGTATAAGCAAGGGGTCATTGTAGCACGGCAGGGCCTCGTGGAATCAAGGGGATCGTAGTGACACTGTGGGGCTCCAGGAGGCCACGGGGCCATTCTGACTGTGTGGAAGCAAGGATACCGTTGTTACGCTACGGGGCATCATGGAACCAAGGAGGCCATTGTGAAGCAGCTGGGCAACCCGCTGAGACTATTATGACACTTCAAGGCCTTGTGACACTGAAGGGCCATGGTGGAACTGCAGGGCCTCGTGGAACCAGTGAGACCATTGTGACATCACAGGGCCTCATGGGAGCCAGGGGCCATTGTGACACAGCCAGGCCTGACAGAAGCAAGGGGCCATTGTGACACTGCAAGGTCTCACGGAAGCAAAGGGCCAGTGTGCCACAGCCAGGCCTTGTGGAACCAAGGGGCCATTGTGATCCTGGGGAGCCCAATAGAACCAAGGAGCCATTGTGACCCTGCAGCACCTTACGGAATCATGGAGACCCTTGTGACCCTCTGTGACCTCATGGAACCAGTGGGCCATTGTGTTATTCTGCAGCCCCATGGAAGCAAGGAAACCATTGTGACACAGCCAGGCCTCGTGGAAGCAAGGGGCCTTTGTGCCGCTGTAGAGCCAAGGAGACCACTGTGCTATTGCTGGGCCTCAGGGGAACAAAATGGTGATGCTGCAGGGCCCCAAGGCTGCAAAGAGCGTGGAACAGGTGTGGTTGGCTTGGCCTCCTGGGGGCCACCTGCCTGCTCCAGCTGAGCTTGGCATGTTGAGGGGTGCTTCTCCTCTGGCCCTGAAACGCTGGAGTTCCTTGCTTTCCTTTCTGTGCGAAAGCACTGTCCTTCTCCTCCAGGGACCCATGGCTGAAATTAGGATTCTACCTCCAAATTGGATTCTGTCCGAGGATTGTTCCCATGTGAAACCTGCCAGGACAGACAGCTCAGGCTGGCCTTGGCCTCTTAGGGGCCACCTCGCATCTGCCTTCAAAACACGCGGGGGCTGTGCTTCTCTTCCCATGGAAAAAACCATCTTTCAAGTCCAGCCATCCATGGCCAAAATTGGGAATCCACCTCTGAAATTCCATATCTCCAAGGAATAGCTCCCCGACAAAAGCTGCCAGGAATGTCCAGCTTCCCTTGGCTTCCTGAGGGCCAGCTCTCATCTGCCTTTGAAACACTGGGCCTCCTCACTTTGCTGCCAATGGAAAAGAACTGTCCTTCTGGGCCAGATGTCCACGGACAAAACTGGGATTTGGCCCCCCAAATTGCATCTAGCCAAGGATTGCTCCAAGACAAAAGCTGCCAAGACAAACAGGTCTGGCTGGCCTTGGCCTCCTTGAGGCACCACTAATCAGCCTTTGAAACACTGGGGCTCTGCCCTTTCCTTCCTGGGGAGAAGAAGTGTCATTCCCGTCCAGGCACCCACAGCTGAAATGGAATTCCACCTCCAAAACTCCCCGTATGTCCAAGGGTTGCTTTCAGACAGAAGCTGCAAGGACAGACACGTCTGCCTTGCCTTGGCCTCTGGTGGCTGCCTCTCATCTGCCTTCAAAACACTGGGGTTCTGTGGTTTCCTTCCTGTAGAAAAGAACCGACCTTCTTGTCCAGGTGCCCGTGGCCTCGAGCACATGATCACTACAGAGGGACAAAGGAGCTCTGTGCTCAGTGGAGTGGAGACTGAGGACAGTGGAGGAGAGTCCTGGGTGGGCTTGAAGGGTGGTTTCAGACATGGTGGATCCTTTCTAGCTAGTAGAGACCAGCTGGCAAAAGAAAGAATTAATGCCAAGGGCAGCTGGGCAGGTCCAGGCTGGACACAAGGAGAAAGGAATTTCTCTCCCAGGGCAGTGCAGTGGTGCAACGTGTCCCCCAGAAGGAGGCTGGAGCAGCCCAAGGCTTTGTGTGCCAAGGCAGAGGCAGGCAGGACGCAGAGCCATCAGCAAAGGAAGGGGCCCATTGTTACACAGCAGGGCCGCAGAACCAAGGAGATCATTGTGACACTGCACAACCTCATGCAATCAAGGCGTCCGTGTTACGCTACTGAACCTCACGGAGCCAAGGGTCCATTGTGACACTGCGGAGCCAAGGAGACTGTTGCTGACAGTACCAAAGTTCATGGAACCAAAAGTCCATTGTGACATTGTGGCGCCTCACGGAACCGTGGAGAGCATTATGACACTTTGTTACTATCTGATTTACACCCAGAAGGGCAAAGAAAAGGAAATCTCTGAGTATAAAAAGGAAAGAACTTTGAAGGTTCAAAATATTCCCAAAGACCAGATTAAAACCAAACGAGATTAAATGTTGGTGCCAAACAAATGGGTATCTCTTTATCTAATGGTAAGAGAGGCAAAGAGAAAGAAGGAGAAAAGTAGAGAAAAGTTAGAAAAGACAAGGTTACTCTAACAAGCACTGCATAAGTCACCACCACACTGTGCTACCTTTGTTGCTGCTGAGACAGGGTGGGGGAAGTGGAGAAGTTTTTGCCTTTTTTCCCCTGCTGTTTGAAGCGTCTTATCTGCCTCTTCTGAAGTCTAGAGCAGTTTGGCTGGAAAGCGGCGGCCCATCCTCCGAGATGCAGGCTCGATGCTTGCAGCTGAACCTGGGTCCGCCTGGGACGAAGGAGCAGGGCTAGGGGTTGCACAACTCCCTCGGGATTTCAGTCCAGGGGTGAAGGATTGGGGGGTGCTCCCCAGGCGGGCGGCGTCGGCTCCCGGAGGCCTCAGGGTGCCTCACGGCAGGCGATGGTGGTGGGGGGGGGAAAGGCAAAGGGCGGGGATTCTACCTTTTGCTTTTGCCTCCACATTTTGCACCAGTTTTGCCTTCCTTTTTATGGGCCTCAAGGCGGGCTATGCACGGCCCGTACGGCACGTAGTTTCCAGGCGTTCAAAAGTGATTATGATAAGCAGCCATCATGACGAAGCACTTTTGAAGCCTTTCAGGTGTTGAGCAGTGATAATGGCGAAGCGTTTTTTGGCGCCTTTCTCTTAGTATTAGGCTCTTGCACACTTCAGAAGCAAGGGGCCATTGTGACACAGCAGGGCCTTGTATAAGCAAGGGGTCATTGTAGCACGGCAGGGCCTCGTGGAATCAAGGGGATCGTAGTGACACTGTGGGGCTCCAGGAGGCCACGGGGCCATTCTGACTGTGTGGAAGCAAGGATACCGTTGTTACGCTACGGGGCATCATGGAACCAAGGAGGCCATTGTGAAGCAGCTGGGCAACCCGCTGAGACTATTATGACACTTCAAGGCCTTGTGACACTGAAGGGCCATGGTGGAACTGCAGGGCCTCGTGGAACCAGTGAGACCATTGTGACATCACAGGGCCTCATGGGAGCCAGGGGCCATTGTGACACAGCCAGGCCTGACAGAAGCAAGGGGCCATTGTGACACTGCAAGGTCTCACGGAAGCAAAGGGCCAGTGTGCCACAGCCAGGCCTTGTGGAACCAAGGGGCCATTGTGATCCTGGGGAGCCCAATAGAACCAAGGAGCCATTGTGACCCTGCAGCACCTTACGGAATCATGGAGACCCTTGTGACCCTCTGTGACCTCATGGAACCAGTGGGCCATTGTGTTATTCTGCAGCCCCATGGAACCAAGGAAACCATTGTGACACAGCCAGGCCTCGTGGAAGCAAGGGGCCTTTGTGCCGCTGTAGAGCCAAGGAGACCACTGTGCTATTGCTGGGCCTCAGGGGAACAAAATGGTGATGCTGCAGGGCCCCAAGGCTGCAAAGAGCGTGGAACAGGTGTGGTTGGCTTGGCCTCCTGGGGGCCACCTGCCTGCTCCAGCTGAGCTTGGCATGTTGAGGGGTGCTTCTCCTCTGGCCCTGAAACGCTGGAGTTCCTTGCTTTCCTTTCTGTGCGAAAGCACTGTCCTTCTCCTCCAGGGACCCATGGCTGAAATTAGGATTCTACCTCCAAATTGGATTCTGTCCGAGGATTGTTCCCATGTGAAACCTGCCAGGACAGACAGCTCAGGCTGGCCTTGGCCTCTTAGGGGCCACCTCGCATCTGCCTTCAAAACACGCGGGGGCTGTGCTTCTCTTCCCATGGAAAAAACCATCTTTCAAGTCCAGCCATCCATGGCCAAAATTGGGAATCCACCTCTGAAATTCCATATCTCCAAGGAATAGCTCCCCGACAAAAGCTGCCAGGAATGTCCAGCTTCCCTTGGCTTCCTGAGGGCCAGCTCTCATCTGCCTTTGAAACACTGGGCCTCCTCACTTTGCTGCCAATGGAAAAGAACTGTCCTTCTGGGCCAGATGTCCACGGACAAAACTGGGATTTGGCCCCCCAAATTGCATCTAGCCAAGGATTGCTCCAAGACAAAAGCTGCCAAGACAAACAGGTCTGGCTGGCCTTGGCCTCCTTGAGGCACCACTAATCAGCCTTTGAAACACTGGGGCTCTGCCCTTTCCTTCCTGGGGAGAAGAAGTGTCATTCCCGTCCAGGCACCCACAGCTGAAATGGAATTCCACCTCCAAAACTCCCCGTATGTCCAAGGGTTGCTTTCAGACAGAAGCTGCAAGGACAGACACGTCTGCCTTGCCTTGGCCTCTGGTGGCTGCCTCTCATCTGCCTTCAAAACACTGGGGTTCTGTGGTTTCCTTCCTGTAGAAAAGAACCGACCTTCTTGTCCAGGTGCCCGTGGCCTCGAGCACATGATCACTACAGAGGGACAAAGGAGCTCTGTGCTCAGTGGAGTGGAGACTGAGGACAGTGGAGGAGAGTCCTGGGTGGGCTTGAAGGGTGGTTTCAGACATGGTGGATCCTTTCTAGCTAGTAGAGACCAGCTGGCAAAAGAAAGAATTAATGCCAAGGGCAGCTGGGCAGGTCCAGGCTGGACACAAGGAGAAAGGAATTTCTCTCCCAGGGCAGTGCAGTGGTGCAACGTGTCCCCCAGAAGGAGTCTGGAGCAGCGCAAGGCTTTGTGTGCCAAGGCAGAGGCAGGCAGGACGCAGAGCCATCAGCAAAGGAAGGGGCCCATTGTTACACAGCAGGGCCGCAGAACCAAGGAGATCATTGTGACACTGCACAACCTCATGCAATCAAGGCGTCCGTGTTACGCTACTGAACCTCACGGAGCCAAGGGTCCATTGTGACACTGCGGAGCCAAGGAGACTGTTGCTGACAGTACCAAAGTTCATGGAACCAAAAGTCCATTGTGACATTGTGGCGCCTCACGGAACCGTGGAGAGCATTATGACACTTTGTTACTATCTGATTTACACCCAGAAGGGCAAAGAAAAGGAAATCTCTGAGTATAAAAAGGAAAGAACTTTGAAGGTTCAAAATATTCCCAAAGACCAGATTAAAACCAAACGAGATTAAATGTTGGTGCCAAACAAATGGGTATCTCTTTATCTAATGGTAAGAGAGGCAAAGAGAAAGAAGGAGAAAAGTAGAGAAAAGTTAGAAAAGACAAGGTTACTCTAACAAGCACTGGATAAGTCACCACCACACTGTGCTACCTTTGTTGCTGCTGAGACAGGGTGGGGAAGTGGAGAAGTTTTGCCTTTTTTCCCTGCTGTTTGAAGCGTCTTATCTGCATCTTCTGAAGTCTAGAGCAGTTTGGCTGGAAAGCGGCGGCCCATCCTCCGAGATGCAGGCTCGATGCTTGCAGCTGAACCTGGGTCCGCCTGGGACGAAGGAGCAGGGCTAGGGGTTGCACAACTCCCTCGGGATTTCAGTCCAGGGTGAAGGATTGGGGGGTGCTCCCAGGCGGGCGGCGTCGGCTCCCGGAGGCCTCAGGGTGCCTCACGGCAGGCGATGGTGGTGGTGGGGGAAAGGCAAAGGGCGGGGGATTCTACCTTTTGCTTTTGCCTCCACATTTTGCACCAGTTTTGCCTTCCTTTTTATGGGCCTCAAGGCGGGCTATGCACGGCCCGTACGGCACGTAGTTCCAGGCGTTCAAAAGTGATTATGATAAGCAGCCATCATGACGAAGCACTTTTGAAGCCTTTCAGGTGTTGAGCAGTGATAATGGCGAAGCGTTTTTTGGCGCCTTTCTCTTAGTATTAGGCTCTTGCACACTTCAGAAGCAAGGGGCCATTGTGACACAGCAGGGCCTTGTATAAGCAAGGGGTCATTGTAGCACGGCAGGGCCTCGTGGAATCAAGGGGATCGTAGTGACACTGTGGGGCTCCAGGAGGCCACGGGCCATTCTGACGTGTGGAAGCAAGGATACCGTTGTACGCTACGGGGCATCATGGAACCAAGGAGGCCATTGTGAAGCAGCTGGGCAACCCGCTGAGACTATGAGACTATTATGACACTTCAAGGCCTTGTGACACTGAAAGGCCATTGTGGAACTGCAGGGCCTCGTGGAACCAGTGAGACCATTGTGACATCACAGGGCCTCATGGGAGCCAGGGGCCATTGTGACACAGCCAGGCCTGACAGAAGCAAGGGGCCATTGTGACACTGCAAGGTCTCACGGAAGCAAAGGGCCAGTGTGCCACAGCCAGGCCTTGTGGAACCAAGGGGCCATTGTGATCCTGGGGAGCCCAATAGAACCAAGGAGCCATTGTGACCCTGCAGCACCTTACGGAATCATGGAGACCCTTGTGAC